>NC_091941.1:30165746-30395746 GCF_041260155.1 Ptychodera flava | reverse complement strand
ATCTTTTGACTCAGAAAATGATGACACACATGTATACTCCCTATACATATACAACAAGAATCCTTTCATTAAACAATCGCTAGCGAAAAAATACACTTTAAATATGAAAGCCAGACACTTTACGCTGTTGTATTTTACGGCTTTTGCAAGGTCAAATAAGGTCTGAGAGCCTCGAAATTGAAGGGCTTTAAACTTTTTCGGAAACTTTCCTTGATGAAACTTTCAACTCTATGCAAATTTTTGTACTGTAGAAACAAATAGCCCAACATTTACCGATATATCAAATTCAAAATGACCACCATCCCCGTGTTAACTCTACCGGGGAAATTAAATTTTGGTTTTCAGAAAACTAAGAAGTAGAAAACTTTCCTCACTCCAAGAGCCTCGAAATTACCTTCTCCCCAAAAGCGGTACACCAGAAAGGTGTAAAATTTGAGAGTCCGAAAATCTGTCCCCGAGACCCATTCTACCTTAAAAAGGTAAGGAAGTATCTTTAGCGATGATATAAGTTGTCCTGGACACCTTTCGCCAGCGAGCTGTTCTGAAACGTAAATATGGTCAGAGCATTTTTGTCTTCTCGATGTTGTTGATAATTTTGGAGGAAGATAAACTTTATGTAACCATGAACCTGTGGTATATGTTTCATAGAGGCAAAGAAATAGTGATACAATGTTCAGAAATACCATCAGCACAGCGGAAGAAGAGCGATAAACCTATTTAAATTTAAGGTGTCCCCAGTGCGCAGAGACCAGACGTTTACACGCGATAGACAAACTACCCAACCATGACGTCTATGCTAATTGGCCACTCGTCCACAATGATGCCAATTTCACTCGCGATTAAAACTCTGTCGAAATTAATAATCTATCTAGACTGGGACATTCGTTAACAATAGCGACCGCAGAATTTGTCTAATAGATCAGAGGCTGCTTCAATTATTTGCCTAGGCGTCTTTTTTGTCCTCTATCATTCCCTTCTTCTTTAAGACGTCTAATTATGAGTTAGGAGACCATCGGGTGTCGTTTCCACTCACCCCGCGTGCTTACCTAGGCGGGCACAGTAATTACAAGGCGGGTCAAACCAGAGCATTTGGAGTACAACAACCTATACTCTGCGAACAATTTTTACTCTCTCGGAACGTTTATCGCATTTTTTTTGACTTTCTGGCTAATACTCGTCTTCATTCCTTCCGGGCGATGCTGTACAATATCATTGAACCTGTTCGATGACGCCGAGTGCAGAAATAGCGGGGTTGGGTTTGGGGTGGGGTGGGGGAGGGGGCCTCTGTTTGAACACAGGAAGCATGAAATTGATACATTTGCTCAACATCGGTAGTATTGCATAACGAATTCAAAATCAAACTTCTGCACAAACTGCTCTTGAAATTGATAAGTTTATGTAAACTTGGTATAGTCGGAAAACAAACTCAACACTGATAAACCGATACTTCCCAAACTTTGAAGTTCGCACATCATCCGACAGCGACCCTCCCCTTTGTTCTGGGGTTCTTTTGTCACGCTTTGTACACTTTAATCGTCACCGAATTATCGACTCATTAAGTCGTTGTTAGTATTTCTTATGGGAGCAGTTCGAAATTAATCCAGTAAAATTAGTCTCCGGAAAAGAGATCTTGCACAAAGTGAGGTCGAAACGTGTCACATACATTTCATTATTCTGTTTCGGCAATCATCTTCATCTTGCGAAAATTAACAGTAATTAATTAGCACAAAAGCCCTGACCTGTGATATGTCTATAGTATTCCGTGAATGATAAATGGCAGCAGATGGAAAATAAAAAAACAACTCGTTTTCATTCCTCTTTCACTTCAGTTTAATTTTGTCTACTTAATTGGGACGCTGGAGTATTTGTTTCCTAACTGATATCTTCACGACTTATTTCGACAGCCAATTCCCAAGTGGTCCACTGGAGAGAGTTTTTTGACAAATTGGAGACAGGGACATCGACCAGCGATCCGTGTTACTTTGCGCATCGCAAACAAGTTGCCTAGCAGACAAGGCATTAGAAAGCATTATTCCCACGTTTTGATTGTCTGAGATGACTTGTGTCACTGCAAAAAACTCCACGAGGCAAAACTTTTAAATACACATTACCTCTAAATTCACTTACGAGAATAAGTCAGAATCGAGATAAATACCTGTATTTCCTGACTATCCAATTTAACTTCCATTGCTCTTTATTTCTCTCATCTATACCCCAAACTTGCTTCGCTTACTTTCGAGCAACAAGTCTATCAAGATAAATATTTAGATGGCACAAACACGCAGGTTTTTGTTCTTTTATACTTCACGGTTGGGTGTTCATCTTTATCGTTTTGTTATTTATTTCGTTTCATGTCATCGTGACGGTCATACTTATACACATCGAGCAAGCTAATATTTTCATCAACAGTGTTTCCCCAGAAGTCTATTTCATCTATATCCGATGCAAATTCGAGTAAAAACCCTCAACACAATTTAACAGCAATATGGAAGTGCTACTCTGCAGCCAATCAACAAAAGCAAATGTAAATAATGCCAGTTTAACGACGGTTTGAAACGCTAATGAAATCCAGATGATGTTTCGTATTTCCAGGAAGTTTTGCAAAGCGACATCTGATTTTCGTGTTAGGGACTTGAAATGTGATGGCGTACGTCTTTTGGCGAAACTTAATTGTAAGGAACCCGTTAGGGAACATTCGTTTTGTACGGTGAGGGGGGGGGGGATCGGTGGAACTTGAGTGACAAATGAAATGTAAAAAGCGACCCCCATCCAAATCAAATTTCTAAAATTTGACCTCCCCAAATTAATGAATTGTAAAATGTGACACCCCCCTCCAAAAAAAAATCATCAGATTCGATTCATTAATCCTCCGACCCTATGGCCCTGAGCTGAAAAATTAGGCCCTTCAAAAGTGTTTGCAAGAAAAGGAGTTACCAACACCAATTTTCATGCACAAAAAACAGCGACCCTCCCCCAGATGTCACAGTCCGTATCAATAATATCTGAATTAAATTATAATTTCCCGTTCGACCTTTGAACTTTCACAGAATCCTTTTTGAATTTTACAAATAATCACTGGGTGAAATTGATTCAAATAGCATATTGGTTTTTCAGATCTGCTCTTTCAAATTGAATATTCTCATCACCTACATTTATATCAATTGTCAAACTTTTTAAAGCACAGATTTTAATAGTTAGTTTTGTATTGTAGAAAAAATATTCAAAGTTTCCTCACATGCCGTAGAGAATCAACATTTTTGGTGAAATTCCAAAATAAACTTCTTGCACACACGTGAACTTATAATTGCCCTAGTCTAATCAAGTACACTAATATCAATAATCAAGAGTACATAAATATGCATGTTTAGGCCTACCTAGTTTTGTATTGGAAAAAAATTATGCATAGTTTCCCTATAGACCAACATGTATAGTGAATCAACATTTCGGTGAAATTCCAAAATCAAATTTCTTGCTCACACATGCACCGGTAACTACCCTAGTCTGATCAACGGACCGGTGGAATAATATTCCCAGACCTGACAGAGTTTGTGGTTTTTGTAAACCAAGTATATCGTTGAAGACGAATTTCACTTTTTACTTGTTTGTCCAACGTATATGGACTTGAAAGCGAAATATATACCTTACTATTACTTTAACTCTCCTGTTATGTATAAATCTCCTTTCATCACAGAATACGTCACACTAAGGAAGTTGAGCAGATACATTTTTTTCGCGACAAAACGCAGGGAAGAGATTGCTAGAGATGCCCACTTGGCAAATATTTAAGATTTCTTATATATGTATGTGTATGCGTTCTTTTGAATCAGAAATTTTGTTAACTAGCGATCTGTATTGTTTTCAGTTGAACTTTGTACATCTTGGCCAGAGGCCATTAGTATTGAATAAACGAAAGCGCATACATAGTGATCAAGTACATTAATATCAATAATCAAGAGTCTATAAATACACAGATTTTGCTAGTTTTGTATTTAAAAGAAATTATTCATAGCTTCTCATAGACTACTCATAGATTATGTATGGAGGACCAAGCAACATTTCGGTGACATTCCAAAGTCAATTTTTTTTCCATAAATCCATACAAAACCTTTCTAAAAGTTGACCCCCCTCCAATCATTGATTGTAATTTTTGACCTTCCCCCCCCTAAAAACGGTTTCGTAAAAGTCAACCCCTCTGATTTCCACCGACCCCCTCCCTGTCAAAAACGAATGCTCGCTTAGCGAATGAACCCCATAGTTCACCTTCACTTAACATGCCCTTTATTAACACTGACTAAACATCGTTGGCTGTGGGTCCGAGGTTCCATGTGAGCGGACTGGTTATAAGTTTCTTCTTTCAGTGTAGACTGTCGAAAGTCTCACGTCCCTTTTCTTTTCTATTATTGGTATAGTCGTCCGCACATACGGGGGATCGCAAGCCTATATACTGAGGGCCGAACGCGCGAGCTGGGAATGCCGCAGGCTAGGCATGACCGCGAGTGCCACTATGCCTACAGCATTCCCCACCCCTGTACGTGAGAGACTACACCAACAATAGAAAAGAAAAGGCACAAGGGACTGTCGACAGTCTTCTTTCAGCCGTGACTTTATATTTATGTTATCTCTATACGTGTTCTAAGTTTAGCTTTTAAGGCACTGTGATGGCTTGTGTTCGCGACCTTAAACTTTTGTTCGACCAGGGCGTGGCTATCTTCGGGACATAGAAGGCACCTGCGCCTGATGTGGCTTTAAGGACTCTGCATCATCGGTATGCTGCATTTGAACAATGGACCTACGAGTCCCCTGGATAGAAATAGGGTAACGATGTACATCGAATGAGGTTAAGACACCGGCTTCGTTATTAGTGAAGATTTTAGTCTCCTTCGAGAACAGGAATTCTATAATTCGGTATATGGGTATTAAATGAAAGAAACCGAAGTCGTTAAAGGGAGGGGCGCGTAAACATGGCCGAAAGACACGAGGTGCTAGCCTCGCAGATGGGACGGACAAGGCTGTGAGGGCAATTGTCAATTTTCAATGGAGTTTATAGGCTGTATCGTTTTGTTCAACGTAATGTCGTCACAGTGATGGCAAAATCAAACGCATTCAACAAGACATTCACTGAAAATTTTGGTCGTGAAAAATAGTAATCACCACATCGAAACTGAATGGCCAAAGCACGCAAAGCAACGCGACTGTTCAAAGGGATTCTTGGTGTACTTTGTGCAAGAGTTTGTCCCTAAGGCAGAGTCAGGGGATTTTCATTCACCGCATTCACCAACAAGAACGTGTTTTGACAGTCGATGAAGACATCCATAAATTTGACGACGCTTCTGTATTACGACGTTTGTACAAGTTGCGTGGACTGTCACGTTGCTCTTATGTCACTGTCCAAGCTTTCCAAATAAGGCGAATAAATCATCTCCATTAAACACTGCCGTGTTCGATCTGTGTCGCTAAAGTTTACTGTATTGACAAGGTGGCCGGAGTGACAGTCCGTGATCCGCTAGTCAATCTCATATATGTAAGGTAATCAATAAAAGTCTGCCGCGACGGTGACCTTTTCAGTGACCCACCACACGTAGACACCTTGACCATTGTCCAGACGTGGTTTGAATTACGCTTGAAATTTTCACAAAGCATCAGCACATAGGCCTATACAGGCTTATATTTGTCACTTCACCTTGTTAGACATGCTTACAGAGTCCTTGACAAACAAGGTCAAGCGTATGTTTCAGCACTTCACCGAGTGAAACACACACTATCTCGTACATTATGCATGTAAACCTTACCTAGTTGTTATCTGTTTCTGCATCGTTTGACGATTTGAAATTGAACGTACGCTCATTTCATCAAATACAGGTCAATTATGCAAGGAATGTCACCTTTCTCAGCGAACACGCAGTCGCCGTTCCACTCGGCAAAGCCATAAACGTTCTGATCTCACAAAATCACCAAATTTCTTCTACTTCGCACTGCTAATACACACACACACATACATAAACATATACACACATTTATGTATGTATGTATGTATGTATGTATGTATGTATGTATACATATACACACTGAATCTATATGTATTGCCTTTAATATAATGTATATGATAGATTGCTTTTAAGATATATATATATATATATACATATATATATATATATCCACATATATGTCATTTATGTATTATATGTATATATTTAGATAGCAAAGCAAGATATTATATTCATCATAGTAATATATATATATATATATATATATATATATATATATATATATATATATATATATATATATATATATATATATATATCATTCATATACAGAGAGCCAAGCCTACAGGTGTCGTCTAAGGCAAATCAAGTGTTTGATGCAAAACACAGGGCATTGTATTTCTTTAAGGTATTATGCGCCTCGCAAGTGAAAGACTTAAACTATTGCTCAAACTTTCCTTAAGGAAGCTTTCAGACATTCTCTTTCAAAATCAAGAATAAAAATGGGGGGGGGGGTGTCACCGTGCAAATTTTGGTACTACAGAAACAAATTACTCAAGATTTACTGGTATTAGAAATTCAAAATGGCCGCCATCACTTTGTTAACTCTATGGAGAAAATTTTCGAATTTCGAAAAATTAAGCCGGTGAAAAGTTTTCTTTCACCAACAGCTTTAAAATGAACCCCCACATGTAGTATATCAGAAGAGAATTGTAAAAGAGAAGAGAGTCCGAATGTCTGTCCCCAAGGTGCGTTCTACGTTAAGTAAAAAGACAACATTGCAATATTGTTATTAAAGTATAAGTATAAATGTAGAAATATTATACGGACAGGCAGCTATTGAATTAATAAATATGGCAATGACCGGTTTAAGTGATCTGTGGATCAATTAATAGACTCGGGTGCATGTGTTTATTTTCTTCCTACTCAAACCTGAGTGCGTAAGTTGAGCTAAAGCTACACCCAGTAGGCCTATATTGCGAGGAGTTTGAACAGAAAGATTGGTCTGCCCATCGAACCCTCATAATTTTTCCGAGGCCTCACAGGGTATAAACGTGGTTTACGGTTGGTTCTCCGCCTTGAAATATGATAGAACTATTTGCCTGGTCCATCGGAGTAATCCCCGGTAATGTCCTGATCTCGTGACAGAGGCGTTGTTCGGGTTCTGCACTGACAACAACCATAAATACTCACTCTTGTCAATTACACTCTTAAGATACAATTAACATCATTTGCATCTGTGACCTTCGGTGATATTTCAGTTTGTTTCAGTGTCAACTGCAAGTTCTCGTCCTACTCCTAAAGCGTGTTGAAACATCAGCCATTTAGCCTGCCAACACAACATCTTTACATGTAAAATGCATTTCTATAGGCCTAAATCTTTACATTCGAAGTCTAGTCCGGACCAGAATCGGCTTGTCAATCATAACAATGCAGTTAAAACATGTCATCAATAGTTACAACTGCTGGCCAGAATGCTCCTCGGGACAGATATTCGGGCTCTCAAACTTTTATAATTCTTTTCTGATGTACCACTTGTTGGGGTTCATTTTAAAGCTCTTGACGTAAAAAAAAAAAAACTTTTCACCGGCTTGGTTTTTCGAAATTTGAAAATTGTATTTTTCTCTAAGAGTTAACACAGGGATGGCGGCCATTTTGAATTTTAAATATCGATAAATCTTGGGTTATTTGTTTCTCTAGTACCAAAATTTACATGGTGACCCCCGATTTTTATTCTTGATTTTGAAAGAGAATGGTTCAAAGATTCCTTAAATAACGTTTGAGCAAAAGTTTAAGTCTTTCACTTTCGAGGGCGTACTACCTTAATGATGATTTTAGCGAAAAATGGTGGGATGCGTCTTTGAAGGATTTTACTGGTAACATAGACCATACGATATCGGAAATAATTTTAAGTGTCCCGAGAACTCTCATTCTCACAAACACAAGTGACGTCAACTCTTTTCGCATGACCTAAAATTTAAGCGAATCAACGGCACAAGAAAGTTTACAATCCTATTATGGGGTGAGAACACCGCCAAAATTATCTTAAAAACTTTATTTAAACTTATCTCATTATTATTATTCCATTGTTTGGTGATTTAATGATAATTATGTCAGTATTTGGCCATTATTTTGCAATTATTTGATCATTATATGGATATTATTTTGACATGATTATGACTTATTTGGTAATTTGGTTGTTTTGACATTATTCAGCATTGATGTCTTGATTTGGAACTTATTTCATCATTATTATGCCATTATTTGGTGATTTGGTCATTTTTATGTCATTATTTGGTCTTTCTTATGCGATTATTTGGTCATGATTACAATATTATCTTGATATTATCTTGAAATTATTATGAATTTATTATGTTAATTCGGTTCTTTTGCCATTATTCGGCATTGATGTCTTGATTTAGAACTTATTTCATCATTATTATGCCATTATGTGGTGATTTGGTCATTTTTATGTCATTATTTGGTCTTTCTAATGCGATTATTTGGTCATGATTACAACATTGTCTTGATATTATCTTGATATTATCTTGACATTATTATGGTAAGTCGGTTCTTTTGCCATTATTCGGCATTGATGTCTTGATTTAGAACTTATTTCATTATTATTATTCCATTATGTGGTGATTTGGTCATTTTTGTATCATTATTTAGCCATTATTATGCGATTATTTGGTCATGATTACAATATTGTCTTGACATTCTCTTGGCTTTCAATTATCTGACCTCCTTTATTATCTGAACTCATTATTTGACCTGCATTTGAACCCTACCCAGAAATCATTGTACATGATTCGCAATGGCGCAGTTGATACGGTCTGTTCCCTCGCATAGAGAGAGAAAAGCGGGCTTTGCGTAAGTTTTAAAGCGCAGCTCAGCACATCGCGTATCTAGAATAGTTGGGTGTGCTCGAAAACTGAGATCGACCTCAATTTTGGATAAAAAATCGATTGTTTTCGGCGGCGGAACTAGGCTGTGGTGGGGTAGCCGACGGTGGCCTGTAGTATTAGTTATTACACCTAGCCCAGCGTACCTGTGTACCGTGTGTTCTGGGCGTTATATGGTACAGGCCCACGGAACGTTTCGTAGATCGTTGTCGGATGGGAAGTGACTAAGACCGAAGTTCAGCCTTCGGCCTCACAGTGTCAGTCACTTCCCATCCGACGACAATCTACGAAACGTTCCGTGGGCCTGCTGTGTTATATGGTGGAGGCCGTTTAAATAACACCGGAAACACACAAGACCTGTACGTACGCACGGCTAGGTTACACCTAGCCTGCCACACAGAGATCAGTAAAGGTATCGATACCGTGGACGAAAACAACAATCGCCGCGCTGTGTTAAAAAAATCGCCGAGCTGTGTTAAAAGCGCCGTGCTGTGTTAAAAAATGTCCATAAGCTTATGTTACTATACCCCAGTTCCATGGAGCGAAGCGCGACGTTCCGTGGGCCTGTACCATATAACGCCGAGAACACACGGTACACAGACCTGTACGCTGGGCTTGGTGTAATGACTAATACTACAGGCCACCGTCGGCTACCCCACCACAGCCCAGTTCCGCCGCCGAAAACAATCGATTTTTTTATCCAAAATTGGGGTTGATCTCAGTTTTCGAGCACGCCCAACTATTCTAGATACGCGATTTGCTGAGCTGCGCTTTAAAACTTACGCAAAGCCCGCTTTTCTCTCTCTATGCGAGGGAACAGACCGTATCATCTGCGCCATTGTGAATCATGTGCAATGATTTCTGGGTAGGGTTCAAATGCAGGTCAAATAATGAGTTCAGATAATAAGGGAGGTCATATAATTGAAAGCCAAGAGAATGTCAAGACAATATTGTAATCATGACCATATAATTGCATAATAATGGCTAAATAATGACACAAAAATGACCAAATCACCAAATAATGGAATAATAATGATAAGATAAGTTCTAAATCAAGACATCAATGCCGAATAATGGAAAAAAAAAACTAATTAACATAATAATGTCAAGATAATATCAAGATAATATCAAGACAATGTCGTAATCATGACCAAATAATCACATAAGGAAGACCAAATAATGACATAAAAATGACCAAATCACCAAATAATGGAATAATAATGATAAGATAAGTTCTAAATCAAGACATCAATGCCGAATAATGGCAAAAAAACCGAATTAACATAATAAATTCATAATAATTTCAAGATAATATTGTAATCATGACCAAATAATCGCATAAGAAAGACCAAATAATGACATAAAAATGACCAAATCACCAAATAATGGCATAATAATGATGAAATAAGTTCCAAATCAAGACATCAATGCTGAATAATGTCAAAACAACCAAATTACCAAATAAGTCATAATCATGTCAAAATAATATCCATATAATGATCAAATAATTGCAAAATAATGGCCAAATACTGACATAATTATCATTAAATCACCAAACAATGGAATAATAATAATAAGATAAGTTTAAATAAAGTTTTTAAGGTAATTTTGGCGGTGTTCTCACCCCATATTCTTGGTCTCCAATTCGCTTGAATGTTTGTTTTCAAGTGATGGCATGGCAAAATGCATTCTGATCAAGATCTGATCAAGAGAATAAACCTAGAAGAACGACCCGCAATTTTCTCTGTTCTGAAATCAGAGGTCCTACTTCTCATGCTTTCATTTCAGTATATTGTATTTTTGCAAGCTCCAGGCTGAGCCTCTTTTATAATAGATGCAGGATACTATTATTTTCCTCTCCGTTCTGCTGTCATCAGTTCGATCCCCGCCTGCGCATATACTGTAGTAATTTAAACGAACGCCAAACACAAATGTTCTAAATTCAGAGACTACATTCGGAAGCACGCATGCGTATATCCATTGCACGAGAATCAAGCTTACAGTCACCTGAGCTCGGAGCGCATCAGAGTACTGAATAAATCGATCTCATTGCTTACCCTAGGGGCAATTGGTCTTTTTGTCCTACATTTGAATGTTGGATTGGAAATATTATCGAATGAAGACGCGAAACTCGTCTATATTTAGCGGAGTTCAAGCCTTCGTGTAAGGTCGTTGCTCCGGTCACTCGATCGGAAGGGTATTAAAGATCGAACGAAGGGATATTAATCAAGTATTCGGTTACGCCAGTCTTGGATGATGTTTCATTCTTTCAAAGTAATTGCATTGTTAGGACTCTTTTCAATGACAGTGAGAGACCTCAGTCAAAAAACACCATCAAATCTTGGATTTGAAGAATTCTTGTTCTTTTATTTCCGTGTTCATTTTTTATCGAGACCGTTCATTAGCTGAAGGTGAGCAAGATGGCGCCATGCTTATCGACAAACATACACATGTGGTAACCAACGAATAAATATGTACGTGTCTCCATTGACGCTTTATATTTGATCTACTCCGAGCAATCTATGTAATCGCGCACTCTAAGACGTTACTGCACGTCATCCTTCCCCGAACTGCTATAGCGGCCAGTGAAAGTACGGACATGCATTTCTCAACCAAGATTTGAGTTTATCTAGGGCACCCTATCCTGTAGCGTAATCTGGCCATTTATAAATAAGACAACACTGACTTATAACTTTTATAAGTAGGGTGTAGATTATTTAAAGGAAAGAAAAATATTAACCCTGTTACTCTCAAACAATATACAGAGTGACTGCCGGTCACAGTAAGGTGGTGTTTCAATTGTTGTGAAAAAAATCAAGGCCGAAGAGACCGGCAGGGATCAACATTACGACACTGATTCCGCTACTCGCAATTCGAGTCACAAAGTGAGGCAGCCTACGATGTACGTGACGTCATCGAGTGATCTGAAGGCATGGGTGATTGCACTATCGGAGCAAGCTCTATTTACATGTAAAGCAGCCTTCTTCATACAAAGGGGTAGTCGAGACCGAGATTTATGTGAGTGGGAAGCATTCCTACTCAGCAAAGGTGAACGGCTCGAATGACGAAATTTCTGTACGCCAGTAAGCAAATAATGCGGCTTAGGTAAACCAATGTAATTGACCTCATTAAGGATTTAGCACCTGATTTGTGTACATTTGGACACCTTTCCTGAGTAAAGAGAGTTTTTTCTTTTTGATAGCATAAGAGATGCGGCTCAGTGAACAGAAATCAATCGTATCCTTGCACCTACGATAGATGCTTACTGCGATGGAATGGGGTCACCTGCTTGTTTACGCGACTATTCTGTCATGTCAATTCGCGTCCAAAGCGGGCTGGAACCACGACTTGTCCCATGGTCAATATCCATTGGACTGTCACACCCGTAACGTTAGGTTTATATCAGAGGAGAGGCCATGACCAGACTGAGGCTGGGGCTCAGAACTTTCTGTTTACCTATTCTGAATATACCCATAACCCCGATGATCTTGGTTTTATAAAGGATGACAGTTGCCACGTTTCCCCACATGTAGGTCGACTTTATTGTAGCGTTAATTTCTATGTCTTGGCCGCAGGAATCGTTGCAAATTCGAAACTTCGGCTTACAGCTTTTGCCTCAATCCCCCACCCCCGAAGCGTAAGGATGTAATTTTTTCGCCTGGCGACGCATGTGGTTTACTGTGTGCCAGGTCAAGGCACCAATCCGTAGCAGTCGCTATCCACTGATAAAAAGGCACTCATTTTCAATGTAAACTGATAAGCGGTGTACGTGTAACCAATTATTGCACGTTACGATACTAGATTTAGGACCACCCCGCATGAGTGCTTTGTGTCAGACATTGAAAGAATCGCAAGCAGTTGAATTTGAAATAACGATGTATCACGGTTTTCTGATCAGTGATGGCATCGAGCGATAGTGCGGTGACGTAAACGGCTAATTCTTCCCGCATAATGGCATCCCCTTTACCTTGTGCAATGCAAACAAACAGTTTAAAACGTGAAATTGTCCATATCACTGCACTGTACCTATGACGTCAGTTGTCGCCCTGGGGTTAGGAGGCGCCACAGACTGTTTCAAAAAGTGCACACACTAATGCAGGACCCCCCTTCCTTTTAGGCTTTTTTTGCGATTTCAATCGTTCTTTCCCACCGAGGAATAATCGAGCCGCGGTATTCCAAACCGGTCTTTCGTTTAAATCATGATGACAAAAATTGAAATAGTGCCGAAAAATGTGCTTTGAAATTTGAAATTTGTCATTTATTGGCTAGATTACATACAACGTAAATTAGTCTAAAAGTGAAATTATGCTTGTTGTGCTCTGGCAACCAAAACGCCGGCGTCTCTCCATTCAGAATATTGAAATTGTTACGCAGCGAACCCGCAATGTGTTTGTATGATTTCCAATGTGAAGTCAAAATTGAAGCTCCCCCCACCATCGGAGAATTTCTACACCCTTCAGAATGGTCGATAAAAAATTCACTCTTTACATTTTTGTAAATGGGTTGCTGCATATATCGTCTGATAATAACATTGTCAATCTGCGGTTTTGCCTGATCAGAAAACTACACAAAATATCAAACAAAATATAGACATAGATAGATAGATAGATAGATAGATAGATAGATAGATAGATAGATAGATAGATAGATAGATAGATAGATACATAGATACATACATACATACATACATACATACATACATACATACATGTCTATGTATGTCTCTGCATGCGTGAATGTGTCTATGCATGAGTATGCTAAGTCGTTATGAGTGCGTTACACTTCAAGCGATGAAGTCCTGATTTCTACTTAAAAATTATAATATCCTTAGTATTTTCACCGTATATAAATGTGTATGGAGCATATGCATACTTATAATGTGAATGAATTGTACCAAAATTATGCTAGATCAGTCCAGGACAGAAGTGGATATGACGCCTCCATAAAAACCATCGAAATAGGCATTGTTAATGCCCGGATGTGTGTGTGTGCGGGGGGGGGGGGGGGGTGTTGGTTATCTTTAGAGATGATATCAGGATTGACTTGAAAGAAACACCGCTTGCCTTTTTTGAGCTCAAATGTTTAAAGCCCATGAGGCTTCAAACCTGCGCGTTTCGGACCGACCAGACTGTGTATCACATACCCATAAAATGAAAAAGATGTAGTGCCTATATCTTATTTTTTTCCATTGGTAACTCGAATCAGTAGAAAATCCATTACTTCACTCTATTTGTAACATCAGATCCACTGTTTGAGCTTAACGTGCACCTCGAACCATTTACCAAACATCATATATCGCTGTGTAGCCGCCGGCAAAAGAGCAATATGTTTTCGAAATAACGGAACGTATTTGCTAAAATATGGGTTTTTGTTGAAATTACAAAGATGGAAGGTGGTTTTAGACTGTTAATCAGTGTCATTTCTCAATACTTTTATTTTTCGTTTGTTCTGTACATTTTCCACAGTGTAGACAAAGTTAGTAAATGTGGGCAAATGTCGTTGAAAAAAAACCGAGCAAAATAAAGTATATGAGACAGCCAGCGGCAAAGAACTTGTCTTCGGCGTCCTTTGTCTGTGCTTTACAGCCATTGTGACGTTTGTCGGTTGACAGCAGCAAAACTTCACCGACTCTATTAAGAGGTAAGTTACAGAAAATCACAGTGAGTATACAAGTGATGGCAAATTAGATCTATTTTGATTAGATCTATTAATGGAAAACGCATTGAAATTATTACAAAATATGTGAAAAAGAGAAGATTTTAACCAGTGCGTTGTCGTCGATAGCTTCGAAATAATTATTCACAGTCGGTAATGTCAACTCGTGTGCAAAAAAACCCAAAAACAAAAAAAAACAAAAACCCCAAACAAAACAAACAACCCCCCCCCCCCAAAAAAAACCAAAACCCAACGGCACAAGATCTTTCCTTTTGCACTCCATGGAATTATTCATCCCCCGGGAAGTAGAAAACTGTAAGAGAATACAACTCCTGTTTTAATGGGCATTGCAGGTGAAACGGCACACTTGAACGTGGGGATTTCAATCTGACGAAAGCAAAGGGCTTTTTAAAGAGAGCAAGTTGTCGCCATGACGAGATGTTGGGTGGCTGTGACCCAGATTAGCAGATGTTGATGTAATGTCGATTTCATACAGGTATAATGAATGAGGTGACTTGAATCTACAAACGCGACAATGATGAATCTTTTATTGGTGGTCGTGAAACGTCCATTTATAACGATTTAGTGTCGGATATGATGAAAGTGTCTCATAAGTACAATTTCAAGTGCGCAGTAACAGTATAGAAACTCATGTGCGAGATATTGTGTGGTAAATATTCAACTTGCGTTGTTGGGTAAACACAATGAACCTTAGGCGTTCCCCGAAATAACGATTTGGTTATATTTACGAGCTATTCTAGTGTGCACTTGCACTTTTCATCGGGGTGGATGTCGTAAACAGTGATATCCTCCCTCTGCATATCGCTCAATTGAGTCTTGTACGTTCATGTACATAACGAATCACTACGGGGTGGATTCGAAGTGCTTTGTGGAGCCGAGAACACCCTCGTGATTTTTGCGTGTTGTGTATTCAGCTTGGATTCTCGAGTGAACTGAACGCACGATCGGAATGTAAATGAAAGTCAGGCGACATGTTTGGAAATACATAAAAAAGGTTCGTAACGTCAAACCTATTTGCCAGAGGACACAAGGTTCTTACCAATTTCTATACATTGCTATAATCACCATTATGTTGAGTAAATTTAGATTTATACGACAAGTATCAAGGCGAATTAAATCTACACAATTGCAATCATTCATAGACGTGTTATGGCATTCCGTAACGAGTAATGGTACTCTGCCAATTCAACAACAAATGACTGAATCAGTTTGAACTGTTTCCATAGTAACCACCCCAGCGGTAGTAACAATTGTTATCCCCTGATTTCCCAAATCGAAAACGTACAAATCCATCATACATATTCATAAGTAACATGTTGCATGTCCATTTGTTCCAATGCACCCAGGTGAGAGACGCGCATTCACCATAAATCATACTCATTTTCATAGAGAGTATTGCGGACTTTGAAACAGTAGTAGCAGTGGTAAAGCCCTGGCCGTTATTTTCATGACAACGTTGGTTAACGAAGTGCATTCAGATCCAACATCTGTGAGGAACACCAACCATAGAACTAATAAAATCGTAGCTCTGTGATGGAGGGAATGGTGGGTTAGAAATTGCGGCCGATGCATTGCTGTAAAAATTGCAAACTGGACAACGCTTATATGTGTTGAAATTATCGCCACGTTACAGTGATGTCATTTATTTAAGGTATATGTTTTTGTCGTGACCTGGACATTAAAATTGTATCCTTATTTAAAAACCCCATTGTGAAGAGAGACTAAAGCATTGCATAAATATGGAAGAGACAGTAACTATACGAAACACAATATGTCATATATTGGACACATATTGGATCCAACCGCATAAAAAAACAAAAGTGACATGCATGCGGTTTGCACCCTTCCGTCTCGTTTGAGAGAGAGAGAGAGAGAGAGAGAGAGAGAGAGAGAGAGATTTTGGAGGTTGGTAGGAACAGGAAACGAGCTGTAAACTACACTAGTGACGTGGCATTCATCGTACCCGTGTATACTTTTCCGTTATTTACATAGGAGGAGAATTTTACAGTTTTTCTATTTAGATTGACTTAATCTCCAGGCGAAGGTGCGGCGCTTAATGATATCAGTCAAAATGGCACATCACAAGAAAGTAAAAGTGGGAAAATATCATAGTGTATAACATGAAGCAAGTGAGGCCTTGTGATATCTAATGTCTATCTGGCATGTTTTCAAGTACAGACAAGCGCAATTTCTTGGAGAAGTGAAATCTTTGTTCTCAACGGTATCACCTCTATGTTTTTGAAATAAAATGACGCCAGGTATGTTTCTTTTTCTACTTCTTCGCCACTCTACATTGCCCTTGGCAAAAGATTAGCAAGATTATGTTACATATCGATTTGGAACACACGTTGCGACATCAGACGAAAATAGATTCTATTGACCCTCTATCAGCCTCTTTGACAGCTCTTTAAATCATTAACATCCGTCCTAATTTTGGTATATGAAGTTGTTCAAATACACATATCGCACGTGACAAGTAACATTGATAACAGGCGCAGATGGCACAATATATGCACCCTCGTGTTTCAGGGTTCGCATCACTCCTACATTCAACTACACGGTTTCAAAAAGCAACAAAAATAAAATTCAAATTGTCCGCCGTATTCTTTCTCCAACCTCTGAAACGAAGTGTAACGTTAACATTACGTTTGCCGCCAGCGACTTGTGCAAGCACTCCCAACGATGGCATCTTGAAATACTAATAACTTAGCATTTACCATTTTGATAACGCTTCATGATAAAAGGTAAGCATATCAAGCCAAAAAGTACAAGAACATTAAAAATTGGTTATCTAACCTATGAGTTAGATAAAAAACCAGGTTATCAGGCAGATTACATTCTCCTTAACGGCACAACTGTTAAGTTATAGGCACCGCCCCCTCACCAATGAAAACAAAGTAACACCTGGAAATAAATGTATGGCTTCACATACTTTACACGGAACAGGAGAAGGGAATGAGGAACTAAACCTTTCACTTGTAAAAACTCTGTCGAGTTCAAACGTTGATACCTCAGCTCAGCCAAGCATCATCTGAGGAACGTCGGCCTATTTTGGTAACGCTGTGGAATACGGGCTAAATATTTGCTCAACAGACGCAAGAGAGGGAATTCAAAACGCTTTCAGAAAGTAGCTTTGGGGGCATTCGGCTCACATAACTGATTAAAAGACTTGTAAAAATCTGGACTGGTGACCATAAATGTTTGGATAGAAATCAGGAACGGTTTCAATTTTTCTCCCACTTGTTTGATAGGGTGTCAAGCTACATGAAATTATGTTTCTGTGAAATTGTTACGTTCATCATGACAGGGCACTTCAGAGATGTTGGTTGACGGTAACGCCACAAAGTGTACAGTGACCGTATTTGCTTATAGGCATATACGATAAGAGCTGTCGGCTAAATCGACTCAAAAATGGGACGATCCTGTTAGAACTGTGTTCAGTGTGAAATTGACCACTCTTGTTAATCGGTTTTCAGAACAGCTGATATCGCGGCCGTTCATAGTGTTTAAAGGATGGAGTAATGTCTTCAGTTTCAGGAAAGGTAAAATATTTAAATTTCCATGTCAGTTTCGATTCTGGCAAAGAGTGTATAAGATTACACCGGGAAAAGTCTAATCAGTCTCTCCATTCCAGACTTTTCCCGCATGGTAGGTGGGACTCTTCTTTTCCATTAATCCTCTTATAATAGTTCCGTGTGGTTATAGCCGAACAAGTTTTTCAACGTTTCTTATCGGGCAAAAAATATATTTTCAAAAATACTCATTCTTTGGAAAGTTTTCACAATCGATAAAATTTACTTGTCTGTAATTTTTGCAATCCAACAATAAAGCGTTCACAAGTCAGAAAGCTTAAAAGACAAACTTTTGATTGGAGCCGTACACTAGCTAGCTATTTGGTGAACACAAAACCATACAAAAGTCTGCTTCTTTTTTCCTCATATTGTCAAATAGATTACAGGAAGGCCAGAGCTCAAAATACTGTATAAGCCTTAATATAGCTGCACACCAAATTGAAATATTGGCCGTCAATCCAGCGTCAATATCTAACAACCATAAGCTAACCTTCAAATGATTTTACGACCAATTTTATAATTTACGATAACCCATGTACAGTAAAATGATGAATTATTTGTTCCAGAATATGTGCACAGTATATAGAAATAATTAAATAAATAAATAAATAAATAAATAAATAAATAAATAAATATATATATATATATATATATATATATATATATATATATATATATATATATATATATATATATATATATATATATATATATATATATATAAGTTTAAGATAGTATATAAGATGAATAATTTATCATTTCAAGCAAAAGCTATATCGGCCTGAAAACAAGACCATTCTCAGTTCTTCACCATCAATATACGACATCATCACTTTAATAGGTCAATTTCATTATTGAGATTCCACGTAACAAGTTTAAAGTATTCTCATGTCAAGTCCAAAAAATTTCCTTCAACACGTCCAGGAAAACTGAGACAAGCTGACAAGCTACTGTACATGGAGACCATAATATCTCCTAAATTATGATTCCCTTTCACGTCGTCGACACATGTTTTGTCAACGACAGTCACTGTGTACCTGCTCTGTGTTGCCCGATGGGTGCGGAAGAATAATCCTCTAGTTTAATGGCCTCGAACATATTCATTTTCAATTCAATTTCCATTAGAGAAATTGAATTTTCTGCTGAGGGTGTCTCTCTGGGTCGGATCAGTCACGTGGAAACACCAGTGTTTACATTTATTAAGACTGCTAGGTCTTCCAAAATGTACACTTCCGCTTGAAGAATTACGGGGACCGCGTAGATACGAATAGAGCCCTATTGCATGAGACTCCGTACCTCAGTAGTTTACCTCGGTTAACAATTGAGGTCAGTGTCATGTGGAAGTATTAAATCTAGCATGTTGTGTTTCGTAATCCTTCATGATCCCGCGATACAAGTTTGTACATGTATCACTCGAAAGAAAAGCTGACTTAGTGGAAATGGCATAGCGCTCAGTGCATCGGTCGACTTGTTGACTAAGTTACCACAAACAGTTACCTGTTCGTTCGACGGGGCACAACACTTTGTGGTGAGCAGCTAGGAATTGTGACAAGGTCAATATATCATGATACATGTGAAACATATCCGTTTGTCAATATACAAGTGCCCCTACAGTGCAGAATATAACAGCCTAATATTAGTATGCAAAAAACCTAAAAGAAAAAAAATGTATTTATGAAGTATACCTTTCGATCGAAGCATTAAAGAGAGCGTTTGTCGCTTATTATTGAACAACTGTTTTAAGGGGATGTGGATTTAACCAAGCGGTTTCTGACTGCTGATGTCTCAGAGCCATACATACATACATACATACATACATACATACATACATACATACATACATACATACATACATACATACATCCATCCATCCATCCATCCATCCATCCATCCATACATACATACATACATACATACATACATACATACATACATACATACATACATACATACATACATACATACATACACATACATACACCTTTTCGTAGCATGTCATGGCACGATCCTGGATGACAATATGGATGAAAATATTAACCTTACCTATTATTAGCCTTCAATACCAAATTAACTCTTAGAATAATCTGACGGTAGAATTAATTTGCCCTAACGCTCAGTGTGTTTTTAGTACTAACACATAACGGTATTATAATAAATGTTAATGTATACAGGGTCGTGAAATTGGAAGTCGTGATTGTTAAAATCAACCATTGATAGACCGTGAATAAAGCTGATCACAGTATAACGAATAAGCATGCCTTTGATAATATAAATTCTTATATAACTATACTATTTCTATCTGTAGTTATATTGGTAAGTTTCATGAGATGTACGCCTGACCTTTCCAGGAAGCGCTCGAACACAAATACCTCCCATACATTTGTGACCTTTAACCGGATCATTTTAAATACGGTTGTGCCCAGAGGCCTGACAATGTGGGATGGCATTGAAAGTATAATTGAAAAATAAAGAGGAATACTGGTGAGGTTACAGGATCTTTGTTCACAGGAAATTATCTATGTTCCACTGAACTAAGAGAGTTATGTATACAAGGAACAGTATGTTTTGTAGCAACGGGTGCAATAAGTACTTTCAAAAAGTAAACAGTTCAGGGCATCTTTCATTACATAGCACTAATGTAATTTTAAATTCGGTAGCATCTATGGCCTTTTTTCAGGCATTTTCAATGATAGATTCCTCGTGTCTTGACATTGTATCTCACTGTTTTGTACACTCGGGCATACATCAACAAAATACTCATGCAATCACTTCTGGAAAAATTGACAAAAAACCCCCAACCAAAACACAAAAACAAACGTTGGCTATATATGACAAGAGGGGATATAAATCTGGGGATCACACATCGCATCGGATTGGTCGATTTGTTTGACGTGACAGTTACGATAAGCGGATCATGTCTCACTTTGAACGATGGGTACGTATTGTGTGCAACATCTGTCGGTAACAGCATATTGCTATAGTTTAAGCTGATAGAGTAAAATGTTATTCCTGGGCCTGTCATGACACGATGCTGGGCTGATCTCTAACCTTACAACGGGAGAAATCGTGTACCAAGCTGCATGCATTGTTTTCATTAAGGTATCTATTTTTGGAGGCCAGTGACAAGCAAAGTGATGTATTTAAAGTGAAATTATGATAGCCTTTTTGTAAATATATATATACATATATATATATATATATATATATATATATATATATATATATATATATATATACACACACACACACACACACACACACCACACACACACACACACACACACACACACATATATATATATATATATATATATATATATATATATATATATATATATATATATATATATATATACGTATACACATATTCATACATACATGCACGTGTTTATACGTGCGTGTGTGTATGTAGAGGGCATCATTTTTGCCATTCATGCTTCTGGTAACACGCCATCACTGAAAGGCTTCAGTGTATTTATACCAAAATTAATGTCTAAGTTATAAACCTACTTGTCTTTAGTCGATTTGTATGGACGTATGGTTTGTAGTGCTCATTTAGTGAATACTTTACTTGGCAGCTATGGTTCAGTGGGATCGCTTTACTTGGGAATATGGTTTCATTCGCTCGTCCGTTCGGAAGGGAATTAATCGTTCACTTCAAATAAAGCATGCCGCAAAAAGTGATTCTTTGCGCCGCATACTTGGTAATACACAATATCCATTTGCTTTGGTAGGATCTGCTTTGCAGGAGCTATAATCTAACCCTTCCTCAAGAAAGTAAATGTATAATTCTTTTTTTCTCACCATATAATTGTACTGTTTCTTGTGTCTGAAGCATTATGCATGCTTGATAAATTTGTTAATTTTACATTGACGACTTACAAGCACACATTATTTAAGAATTTACTTCGTATAACACACAGTTAGTCAAAATAAGAATAAGATTAGATTTCTAAACACTCGATTAATAGCATTTTTAAAGAATTTATAGCAGCAGAACGCCTAATTTGCCGGTGGTTCCCGTGTGCCACCTGAGATGGCTTCACATTAGCGGTGCTCATATACCCGTAAGGGTTGATTCATATGATACAGCATGAACAATCTGTCGTGCTGATGATGGCCAGTGCGGTTGACAAGGTGATGAAACAGTGCTTAACAAGCTTAATAATAAGCTTAAGGATCTGTTGGCAGCCGGCCACTGCGCGAGTCTTACGCATTTTTCACGGTGTACGTACGTACAAGTTCATCATTATATATATGTATATACAACATACTCAAGGATACTCCATTATGGAGTATCCTTTCTTGGGGGTGTTTCTTTAGCTTTGAAATAAAGAAAATGTAATTGAAACTTTTATATGTTGCCACGGGGAGTTAGAAAAGGAAACGCTGTCTCTCATGTGCATTGTCTCCGCCCATTGCCAAGAGATGAGACAGACTGTCACGATTATTAACAACATAGCGTTCAGTAGGCCTAACTGTGGATCAAAAGCACAGGTTGTCATGAGCTGAGTACTTTGAGGTAGATTGCGACTAGGGGATAGATTTTCGGGCTCTCAAACTTTTACAATTCTTTTCTGATCTACCACTTGTTGGGCTTCATTTTAAAGCTCTTGGTGTAAGAAAAATTTTCACCGTCTTAGTTTTTCGAAGATCGAAAATTTTGTTTTCTCCATAGAGTTAACACAGGAGTGGCGGCCATTTTGAACTTCAACTACTAGTATCGGTAAATCTTTGGTAATATGTTTCTCTGGTACCAAAATTTGCACGGCCCGGTGACCCCCGATTTTTGTTCTTGATTTTGAAAGAGAATGGTTGAAATATTCCTTGAGGAAAGTTTGAGCAAAAGTTTAAGTCTTTCACTTTCGAGGCGCATACTACCTTAACACAATCCATGCAGACGTTCGTGTGAGACAATTTACAGGTGTATCATGTACGATAAAACAACAACAGCAGTAGTAGAGACAGCAGCAGCAACAACAACAATAACGACAACAACGACGACGACGACGACGACGACGATGATGATGATGATGATGATGATGATGATGATGATGATGATGATGATGATGATAATGATGATGAAAATGATGATAATGATGGGCTTACCAAAATTTTAGAGCCTCAGATTAGTTCTTGTTGCTTTGTAAAACAGAGGTACAATGCCATTGTCATTCGAAAACAAGTTCAATTGGAATCGTAATATCAAGTGAACAGCCCGAATAAAGTGAAAAATCGATCGAGCACACAATTCTGCTTCCTGAATATCAATGCATTTTCCCCCGAAGTTAACGTTGATAAACCGCGAAATTATACAGACTGTTAAAGCCTACATTCCTTCGAAATAGATCCCGTGGAGATAGGAAACTCTCTAAATTGTGGAAACGTGATCTCCTTCCGAAATCCGTCCGAGGTAGAGAAACAAAAAGAAAGTGATTTTGTTAGAAAGTCCAGATTCGAAACCGAAACATTTGTTTGCGTTGAACCGCATTGTTTTCATGTTATTTTGTGGGAATTTTTACCTCCGAAATATTACTCGAGTCGTCGACGCTTGCAAGCATGCTACAATTTGTGGGAAGTTTTACCTCCGAATGTCACTCAAATCGTCTGTGCTGCACAAAATCTGTAATTTGTGGGAAATATTACCTCCGAAATGTCACTCAAATCGGCTGCTCTGCACAGATGCTGGTGTCATATATCATGATTAAACTCACAGGCAAACATCGAGACCCACACTGACATATTGAACCGAGATAAATTTATAACACTTTGTACTACCGCAGCCTTTTCCCAACCGGCCTCTAGAAAATGCATATTCTATGTGAAAATGATTGAATATTTCCCACAAAAAAAGAGAAGTGACAAGAGCCATTGGTTTAAATTTTATTTACTCCGACTTACAAATGATATCATTGAAGAGCCAATGATTGAATTCAGTCAATTTATTTAGCGTAAAGGCAAAGTTTGACACTTGTAACATAGATACATATATCCAACATAGAAAAAGAAGGAAAGATAGATAGAAAATAGATAGATACATTGTAGATAGATAGATAGATAGATAGACACATACATACATACATACACACATACATACATACATACATACATACATACATACATACATACATACATACATACATACACACACACATACATACATACATACATACATACATACATACATACATACATACATACATACATACAGGTCAAATATATTGAAAGAAATGACATTTAAAGCGATGTTGACATTCGATGATGGGCGGGCATCGTTAATAACGTTATTACGTTCAATGTATCCTGTGGCAATATACAATGAAAGTGGTGGGAATGGCAAATTGGCGGTATCGTTACTGCGGCAGTGTACAGAGCCAAGGAGCAACTTTTTACATGTAACTACTGAAGAGATGAATAATTTGGTTATCATTTGTTTGCACCGGTGCACCTGTTTATTCCTCTTTACAAAGCAAATATCGATATTGCTTTGTTATCTAATTTCCTCTGACAAGCATACGTCACTGCTCTGTCCGACGCCATTCTTTTCATTCAACACGATAAGCAACGCGCACAGCTGTTGCACGAGGCTGCGAAGCACACACACAATATATCCTTCACTTCGGAGGGACCGTGCCTTCACATATAGTCATCAGGCGTGTCGGTGTCTTGTGTACAGATATGACACATACGAAGGCAACATTCTTGCCCGAAAGAAAATCATGTGTACGTCTCCATCCATCATCGCTCCCTTCAGTTTACTGGATCACCTTGATCTCACCAAGGAGTGAGAAATTTGTCATCCGAGCCGTGAAAAGCGCGGACTTCTTCCCCTTCTTCCGGTATATGACATGCAAAACATGCGGAAACCCCTGACAACAGCACGCCCCAGGAAGGACTTCGAGCTGATTGCGTGCACGTCCCCTTGCACTTGGTTTTCACCCCTCAGAAAACCAAGAACAACCTTTGGATTTTAAGGAGTGATTCTCAGTAGCCTTACGGAAAGACATACTCCGTGTATCGTTGCCATGGCGACAGGTTATGTTTGCGCGATATCAAGCGTAAAAAACATAGTGAGATCAATAACATGCCTCTTTGATACGAGGGCGGTAAATCAAAGTATCGTATCAACCAAGTACTGTTGAAAACGCTTGCACTCTTGCATGATGAAACCTGACACTCGTTAAACTCTTTAAAATCATAAGGAAACTTGGTGATAGCTAGAATTGTGTTAAAAACCGAGCACTGCCAATCATGCGTTATCCATCATACCGAGAGCGAGACAAACACTTATTCAAATAAACTCAGGAAATTGGTAACACCCTTCAGTCTCTCTCTCTCTCTCTCTCTCTCTCTCTCTCTCTCTCCGAGGATTAAGAGACAAGAGATTTTAAAATATGTGAAACGTGGGTTTATTGTTGCATCAATGCAGTGAGTACGAGGCTCTTATTTACAAGCGATTTTCTCCATAGCCCTGCTGAACATGGTACGATGCAAGTAAGCAAAGCCCTGCAAAGCAAATTCTGCAATTCAAGTTACGGTCTAAAGTGAAAAATTAGCTTCAGTACAGACGGCATTACCGTCACGTTTTAGAGCTTGCCCTTGGAGCTCAATATGGCAAATAACCTAGCTTTCACCTTGGTCGATTACCATGAGTGAAATTCGATTCTACTTTCTATGACGGTCTGCATGCTGATGCCGCCTCGTTGCTCTTTTCGGAAGCAATATCAATATATTATTGTAATTAGTGTCAAGATAATACTTTTTCTTTTATTTCATTTCAAATTTTCCGCAGTTCATGAGCCATTTACAATCGCTCTCTCTTTATTTACATATTTTTTCAGTCCTACTCTATCCAAAAAGTCATTTACTTGCATCAGTCATGTATTCTCAAACAGGAGAGTACTTAACAGGAAATACCGTCAGGTCTACGTACAGACAAAAATAAGAAAACAAGGACAGATTTTGTGTAATGTCTCGATTTTTTTTTTGCCAGCAGCGGGGTAATGTTTGTCATCCACGCATCGGCTTTATTTACGTGCATGCCGTCGTCGATTTTCAACAAAAAATATTCTTCAGTTTTCATATCATCAACAACCCTCACAACTTGAAAAACACAACAAAAAGAAAACGATTTTGACCCTTGTCACATGATCTGTCCGTTTTGCGATCAAACTCTCTTTAAGGTAGCCTGTGTTGAATTAATTCAGCAACATCGTCGGTCTGAATTTTCTAAATTTTAACCGATGACTTCACTGCGTGTACGTACGATGCCAAGGAAGTCCCGGCACGCACTATGGGACTCGCATTTCCCCCCTCTCATTTAGGCCAATGAACCTGGAGGGTTGCCAGAAAACTCAAGAAACTTTGCAAATACCTCAGTGAAAATAAACACAACGGTTGAATAAATACATGTCACCACTCACAATTAAAGATATGAAACATATGATTCTCTGACACTTTCGCATATAGAAAACCCGACGATAAAAGTGCTGACTCGACATTTTTACCTCCACACTGTCCTATATTTCATATCGGGCGCCGACTCCAATACTTTGTGATAATGAGAATCTGCAAACTGAAAAGCAAAAAGAATGGCAACACTTCCCTTTTTCCGATCTTAAAGAGCAGAACTGTATTTTTAATATTATTCAGATGACACCGGTAGCACATAGTGTCATGAGGATTTTTGAAGGCCCTGTAATATTCAGTGCTTGACTGCTGAATTGTCCGCCAAGGCTAATTACACTTGTTCAATTAGCAAAATGGTGAATTATTGATACAGTCTGTTTTTGCTCATCCATCATCTGAAAGATTAGAACTCAACCTGGAGACATTAATTAGTGACTAGTATTTTTTTCAATTTTTGCGATCAGAGTCTGATTAGAGTCTCCTTCGAAAAAAAAGATCCTGCTCTTCACGCCAGACTTTGTCAAAATATCGCCTAGCTCTCTATGCACCCCTTGCGTATATGTGATTAAGCACTGGTAGGACTTGCATCGCTCATGTAGTACAGCTCATTGAGCTCGATCTTTAATGGTTAGTTTATATCTTGATGAAATATTGCTAAGCATCTGAGGATGCAGAGAGAAGCGAACTTTCATAAAATTCGAATTAATGCTAGTTTTACTCGCCCACTGATTTATTTCCCCGATTCGAGTAATATTTTTGGTCATGAATGACGATGACGTCAATGTAAACGTTAGAATAAGCACCAATAACGCGTAATTGCCTAGCCATTACAGAGACCCAGTGAGACACAGTGTTTGCTCCTACACAGTTGAAAAGACCTACAGGAGCCATTGGGTGGCACGGCTGTGATCATTGCGTAGGATTGGAAAATGATGGAAAACTCGATAGCGGTTAAAATGGAAAGCCACTTGCGCGCACAAGCTCTTGGGTATTGTGGATTTGCACGGAAACCGTTCAGAAATGACGGTTTGCGTAGATATGACAAGTTATTAGCTCATGTGCACTCATCATCCATTGTTCATAATAAGTATCATTAAGTAATTTTCACATTCTGCAGGAAAGTCACTTCAAATTCTATTTCAGGTATTTACTGACTCATTTTCTCTTTCTCTTTTAACGTTGTGTTTTGCCCTCAGTAAGTGGGCCTCGTTCAAAGCGTTTAAACACTCTGACCCCTCGCTTCCATTCAGTGATGACAGGCAAAATTGCGACATTATTCGGGCAGCAAAGTCACTCTTGTGTAACGACAGCAAGGCCTAGAAAAGTGTTCAGTCGTAAGTAATGCCCTCAAGATTAAAATTGCCAGAACGGGATATTATGTGATTCAGAAATATATCACTTTTTTTAGCGAATCAATATATTGATAAGAGTCGACACACGCAAGGTCAACGACAACCAGTTCCCATGACAACGTGGAGTAGCCGCTTTGAAGTTTTCAATGGGCAAGAATAAGGTCTAACATTCGAAATGCATGCCGCCTATGAAGAGCTATTTTGCTAAGGCTCTTATGTCAGTATTTGATCTGCATTTTTACGGCCGATATAATTGTACAGTCACGCTGTCACCGATCACATTTGAGAGCATTGAGGAGCGCAGTCCCATTCGGAAACGACGCTGAAATGTGTCACTGATAGTTGCGGAAAATGACAGTAATAAGGTAAAATTGCTTATGGGGATGCGCATCGCGGCTAAAGGTGTGACATTTAATAGCTCACTTTGCATTACATCAGCAGTACACAGGTAGTAACCACTGACCGCATGACACGCTCCAGCTTTGGCGAGTCGCCGAGATTTGTGGAGCGGGTGGAAGTATGGGACTGATACAAGACATTCCATTGCATTCCATTGATTGAGTGCTGCATTTCATCGATCCGTGTCCTTCCATACATTGCCACTGGTCTTCCACAACCGTTTTTTAAGAATCTTGTCACGATGCCCCGTATATAAGCGCAAATGTACTTTTTGACTCCAATAAACTACCTCGTTTCCGACACCGATATCGTCGTTAATGAGAGGGTGGCGAGGGGGGTCACAGGATTTGTGAACCCGGTTTAACGTTGTAAGAGACAAATAAACTTTAAGCGCAGGGTAGTAGTATAATATATATCGCTTCCCTTCCAATCAAGATGAAGCCTTCAGTGCGGTTTTCTTTTATTGCTGGAATATCTGCTATGGTGGAAGTCACTTAAAAACGATTTCAATTCAATTTGTCTTCAGTGCCTTCTGGGGGCAGATCACCGATTTGGGTTTGACGTCACCGGTAAAATTAAGACGTTGTGACTATTGCGGTTTCTGTGCTCGTGATGACTGTCTATTCTCTGACTTGACAGAATTAGTGTAAATAAAACCACCCGATTTCGATGATGCCCGGCACCATGTAGAGCACTAACATTCATTACACTCGCGCACCGAAAGACGTGAGACCTGTAATTATGGGTAAACCTGGACGGACACATGATCCAAAAAAGCCATACCGTACACAAAAGGAGGAAAACGGCAACATTCAATTGAATATGCGTTTAAAAATGTATTATTATTTCGCAAAGCCATCCATCGCTTGCCAACAGTCATCACCAGGGGAAAATTGAGTGGACCCCACGGTGATTTTGCCCATGTTACAACCATAAATTTACAGCATGCTGATATGGAAGTAATTTGGAAGCATAATTGATATTCTTACGTACGCCTATTTTAGACAACTTTCTCGATATCTTTCCGGGAACATTATTGATGAATGCGACAGATCAGATGGGCGCTCATTATCGAACTCACCCTCGTTACCGTAAGCGCTCTCTCAGTTAATATCCGCGTTAAATTTCAACTTTTGTTACGTTTACCAACCAAACAGTGAGTTGCACTTCCACAAGCATAACTAATCACCTATTTGTGTGTGTTGGAGGGTGTGTGTGTGTGTGTGTGTGTGTGTGGTGTGTGTGTGTGTGTGTGTGTATGTATGCATATATATATATATATATATATATATATATATATATATATATATATATATATATATATATATATATAGATATATATATATTAAGACTTGTTACCATATAAATTGCCGAGGCAATTTTTGCTTTTATTAAAATTCCAGCCAATCTTCTTCCTGTACGCGTGTAAATAAGATTGATGAGGCTTTCTGTAGCCGCCATATATCAACTTGCGGCATGTCATGTCTAGCGAACGCTATGCCGATCAAGTATGATTAAATGCTAATTAACAAGTTCAATGTGAATGTGCATCAGTGAGACGAGTCCATTTAAAAGCCCATTCCACGCCATAGTAGCGTGCCAAGGTTACCCTGCACAAAGAATACGCCGTGCCTAGCATATGCAGATAATGTCAAGCAGCAAATTGCCCGGCGTGACATCCTATTTAATCGCTCGAACTTCGTTGTCGAACCATGAGTGGATGATGAAGATAGATTCGCGGATTAAGCCGACCAGGTGTGTTTAGGGGTCATCGAACTCAGAGTGCGTTCACACAACACTGGAGAAATAAGAAAACGAACGAATGATACAATATGATAAATCGCATGAGCTTGAATCCTTTACATGTCTCATGCAGTATCATATGTCAAAATTGATACGTAATGGCGCCCTCTCTATACATGCTATAAACTCCTCGATATGTGCCCGCCAACATGAACGGGCCGTTCTTGCAATAAGTGATCGAAAAGGACGGCTTTTTTATTGATGCTATGATGACAAGCATCAGATGATGGACTTTGAGTAGGGCATTTCGATCTCTATACAGATATTTGAAAAAAAATGAAAAAGGCGGTTTTCAGCTCTGTAGCTCCGTTACTACCAACGAACTTACATTTTACACGATGCCACACAATTGTTAATGCTTTAACACTAACCACACTCTGGATAAATATTACAATAGAGCAACATGTTGAATATTCAGCAATATTACAACTTTGCCGATTGCAAGTTGACACTGACAATTGTAATATTTTTAGAGACGCGCGAGTTTCCTTGAAACATCATCACATTTTATTGTTTTTTGACACTGGGTAGGGCAAAGTAACATTTGTCAATTGCCAGGGCCGTAAGTGACCAACCATACTGTAAATCTGACACTCCCTTGATTTAGAAATTGCCTCAGGTACGGTTTTTCTGACTCTCAAATTCTTACAATTCCTTCCTTGTCTGTTACTTACTTGGAGTTGTTATGAAGCCGGTAACGTACATTAAGTTTCCACGGCCTTTTATTGTCATTTGGGACGATGAAACCTTTAATTTCCATATGGGAGTTAGCAGTGAATATTGTTGCCATATTGAATTTGCAATATTGGTAATTTAAAGGTTGCTTATGTCTTCTCTGGTTCTGAATGTCGTACAGTGACCCCTGAATTTTAATCCTGACTATGAGAAAGAATGGTGTAAAGTTTCCGTCATAAAACTTTGAGCAATTAAGTGTCAAGGCACCTGTTTTCTCAACAAAGAGAACACAAATTTACTTTATTTAGAGCTCTTGCACCTTGTACACAATAGTAGTTTTAATCATAAATGTATGGGTGAAAAAGTACTTACATTTCCAATGGCTCAATTTTTTTATGATATGGACTTATCCATACGGTAAAATGATCCACATGACTTTTTTATTACTGCTACCATCTAGCTACACATTCTAACTCATAACTTCGCATGCACTTTCCCTTACACCAGGAAACTCAGATTTCAACAGTACACCACATCAAGTAAGTCTGATTTCCTATCTACTAGATTTCCACTCTGACGTATAAACAATGCAGCATCAACTGGAAATGGCTGCCAATATTTTTGCTTCCCTTACAGGCACAGAGAACAGCCAGAACAACATCCACTGGTTAGCTTTCCAATTTCTGAAATAAATTACTGGTACAAAAAACCATAGAAGTATTGTTCGCAACGCTAAAAACGGAGGTAACCTTGAGTCATGCTGGGACCTTGCAGTAACAATGGCCTCATATGCTATTTGGGGCTTTCCAGTGAGAACACTTTTGAATGTCCACAAAAACCAGATACCAGCAAGAATTAATAATGCTGTCAACAGGAGCAGATATGTTATTCTGCTGTGACGCCATTTTATTTCAAATGGAGTTACTATATATGCCCTTTGTACACCTTCTTCACAGTTTTGACATCGCAAACAAAGAGAGTATTATTCACCCCAGTTACTTCACCCATACCTGTATATTTTCTGAATTATGTTATTTTACGGCCTTCAGTGCCGAGGTAAATAAAACTGAACAAACGATGCTCGGCTTTTTTATGACTTTCCACATTTAGCAACATGGCCCGTATGTTCCCTTTGCGTAGAGTTGTGTGTCTTTTGAAAATTTCAAGCTTGAATGACACTCTGATGGTCTAAATATTGTGCAGCACTGTGGACAGACAGACTGACTGACTGACTGTTAGCATTGTGAGTGGTCAGCATGTATGACCAACATGTATTGTAGAATTTAACCTGTACACTTTTTATGAATTCAATTCTTCTCTTAGGCTGTTTACCACTAATTTTACATTTATTCATTTATATTTTTAAAAAATGGCCAAATCATTTCTTTAATAATGTATTGTTACAGTATCAAACATGCACCAGTGTTTTAAAGTTTACACTTTGATCACTTTTTCTTCATGATATGGCTGCAGTCGTACTTTCCTCTAATAATGGTGTGTTTTACTCCGGGCAAGTCCTGTGTTCTACCGCCCTCTACCAGGACAATGTTATGCTCTTGCAAGTTGTGTCCCTCGCCGGGTATGAAAGCAATCACTTCCTTGCCATTGGAGAGTCGCACTTTGGCACACTTGCGATTGGCAGAGTTGGGCTTCTTAGGCTTGCGAATCAATGTCTTCAGCACCACCCCCCTGAGCTGGGGTCGTTTGTCCATTGCATGTTTGGCGTGAGGGTTTTCCTTCTTCTTGAATGGTCCCCTGCGGTGCAGCTGGTTTACTGAGATTCCCCGCACAGGCTGTGATTGGGCTGTTGGGTGGAGGCCAGTAGGCGGCTTTGATGGCAAGGCAGGTACCACGCCTGGAAAAATTTCAGCAAGAACGGAAAAAAAAAATTTTAAGTGTGGGTAAAATGTGAAAATTTGAGATTAAAAATATATATATATCCAAGTTTTGTACTTGCATACATGTCTTGTAACTATCGTGCCTCACCAGTCACGCTCATCTTTTAAACCAAGTTCACACCACAAAATTAAAATTTCAAGAATGCATCTTTCCTCTTCTCTTAAAGTTTGAGTCACGGTGAAAGAGAAATTAAAGGCCCCCTAGCTGTGTCTTTTAGCATTATTTCTATAATTCAAGCAATAATAAGTTTTTGAGAATGTACTAATTTAGGTGTGTGTATACACTTATTATTAATTACCCACTGGGACTGTATATGCAATTTTGAACAAGATAATGATTACACTGTGATTAAATGTTTGCCCAAACGTTTAATCGCAGCGCCATGTGGAAAAGAAAAAAACTGTGGATACTGTGCATATCTGCACTGAAATCTTCACATAAACTGCACATAGTAGTCCAATGTAATGCATAGGGTAAATGTTTTCAACTGTGACATTGTATGTTCTGTTTCTTTTGTATTATTACCAATTTTTGAAAATGGTGAGAAATCAAAATGACCATGAAAATTTGAATTTGTCAAATGTTTCACAAGGGAATGGTTTTCTAACGCAACAAAAGCCCATATCCCTTCAGAGGGTAGAATTCAGAGAAAACCAGGAGAGAATAGGAAGACATTTTGAGGTCAACAAATTCAAGAGTTACAGGTAGTGGGGCATTAATATAACTGGAGTGACACTTAGTGAGACTCACAACGCAACGAACTGTTAAACAGCTAATATGTATGTCAAAACTTGATCCTTTTCTTGTTTCTGTGAAAGATACTGGTATGAGGTGATCAAAAACGGTGGAACAATTTACCCCATTTTTTTCCTCAAATTATATTTATAGATACCACCCGTTTCCACATCACTGGGAAGTGTTTTGATGTACAAGTAGCAGAAGTTTGTTCCGTTGTGCTGAGTTAAAAATACTGAATGACCTTACAGCCATAATTGCACTGGTGAAAAATCCACAATCCACATAAATGAAGTATGTTACACTGTGCAGGCCATCAGGCTATCATTTCATAACCATATTGTAACGGACTACTGTCACATCAAAGAGCATGAAACTTACATTACAGACCTTATTAATTTGTACTTTAAATGGTTTTATAAAATATCACAAAATGTCCACAGCATATGTACTTAACTGAATGGTGCTTTACATAATTTTTTATATAGTATTAGAAATATGAGTCTAAATGGTAAAAGTTGTCATAACAGTTTTGACGTTTTCCTGAAGACTGTCAAAAGTCTGATGTGCCTTTGGTTGTTTGCACTGGCATCCTCACCGGTTCAAACAAAGCTAACTCTGATTTCAGTACACATAGTATCATTAATGAATTTTGTTGTCATACATTTGTTATTATGCTGGATTTCATCATGATCAAGTGCAGAAGGCACTGGGGACAACGATAGCTTGCTGGATCCTCCACACAACTGCATTGAAAATCTAATGGTAGACGTAAAGTATGCCAATGCAATTGGAAATCATGGTTCACAAGCTTCCTAAAGAAGATAGGATGGAAGAGTCCAAACAAGTGGTAAATAAATGAATGAACGCATCCGGTTGGTTGAATGATAGAAACTAGAAAACTCTATCAATGTTTGGGAATTATCAGACAGGCATTACATACTTCAAGGATGCTTGCCATGATAGTTATTTTGTTTGCTCCAAGTATTTGCCAGCGTGTTTGCCAAGGTTTGGGTAAATGGTTGGGTAACCCCTGTACCATTTCTGTTGTCTCTTTATATAACTGCATTGACACACAGAGGTGAATCCTCTTGATGGCTGGAGAGCCAATGTGAAAATTTACCTTGGTACTGGACTTAACCCTTTGAGCGCCAAAGTCAATTTTTGTTGCCTTTAGAAAATATACTCCAGTCAATTTTTTTCAGATTTTCGTCAAAAGTTTGATAACAAACTGTACCAAATGAAATTTGATGTCCATTTGGTCCAAAATTATCAAAAAATTACAGAAAAATTCATTAAAATTGGTAAAAATATTGCACTAAAATTTTGGTGGGAATGATTACAGCACTCAAAGGGTTAACCATGAACATGATTTTTCTAATGTAGTACTCTTGTGTGTGAATTTGTAGCATACTGTGAATGTCATCGATGACCATGATGGTTTGAGTAGAGGTCAATGTTAATGAGACACAAATTTGAAAATAAGTTTTTTGAAAGGAGAAAATAGATGATCACAGTCATTTTATATGTAACATTTAGCAGCTAGATAAAAGACTTGCCGCTCACTCAAAAGAGCTACATCCCCCCCACAATCATTCGCATCACCACATCTTTCACATGCCAGTCATGGTTGACAAAATGCAGTCATCCATTTTGCTAACATTACATAGAACATACAGTACGATAATTTAGCATTCAAGATAACTGAGCTCAACAAAAAGCAAAAGACTGTTGCGAAGATGTTTTAATGATGGTACATAGGAACTTGTGTGGACCTGGTTTTCTGACTGTATCTAAAATGTAAAACATATTATACCATGTGAAATGTACCCAAAACAGCAGCTGTGAAATAAACCTACTTTAAAAAGTTTGTTTGGCATTTATCCATCTCAGGCCTCATGGGATATATACAATATGGCGTGGCGTCAGTGTAGGAAGGTCGTAACTGCAAATATGAGAATTTAACAGGTGTGCCAGAAAAAGTAAATTTTTTAATACAAGAATCCGCAATCTAAATACCAAACATGTTCTTATGAATATTGTAGAATGGTTCTACCCAAACATTTTTACTCTGTTTGAATTTAAAAGCTAATGTACTATATCATTTCTGATCACTTTTGCCAAAATGACAGTTATAATCCTCTTGTACTGACATGACAATGGGCCATACGTGGACAAAGAAAATCATATCATATTCTGATTGCAGTGATTTTATCTTTAGTTATATTTGTCCATTTAAATCACATAGACAGCAGTTATTTACTTCGGACAAAGTTGACCTTAACTGACCTGACATGACCCCAGCCTACCAACATTCACATGTACCGGTGGCAGTGGTCTGTGTGAGGGCGCTATCACACTACTGCTGCAAAGAAATGCTGCAGATTGGTTGCACAATCTCAACAATAACCTCTCATACAAACAATTTTCAGCAGTTCCAATTATTTCAATAACGTTACAATTTCATTAAGAATTACTAATAATATCATGTGAGACTCTGCAATTTGTAGTGGTCTCCCAGGTTAGGAAGCAGATTTGAAATTGGTACTACATTATGTACAGTGTACATGAAGCTTAGCACTGTAAAAATTGACATTGCACAAGCCCCAGTCAACAGTCCACATTTCACCCTCATGCTGACTTCATATACCTGTACATATATATATAGATTAGATACATATTCACAAGACTATGTATGAGCAATTTCAAGCACTTCCTATCAAGTCTAAAAGTTCTATGCGTGGCTGTTGTTGTAGCTTGTCGTCAAAACCATAAATTCATACGAATCAGTTCTGAAATAGCGTTGATCGCAATTTCAGGTTTGTTACTAAATATAGCTGCACGCGTGCGACTTTCGGACAACGCAGCCTTAAATTTGGACAAACTTTGTTGCTGCATGCGTGGCTGTTGTTGTAGCTTTCGGACAACGCAGCCTTAAATTTGGACAAACTTTGTTGCTGCATGTGTGGCTGTTGTTGTAGCTTGTCGTCAAAACCATAAATTCATACGAATCTAAAAGTTCTGAAATAGCGTTGATCGCAATTTCAGGTTTGTTACTAAATATAGCTGCACGCGTGCGACTTTCGGACAACGCAGCCTTAAATTTGGACAAACTTTGTTGCTGCATGTGTGGCTGTTGTTGTAGCTTGTCGTCAAAACCATAAATTCATACGAATCAGTTTGACTTTTTGTAGCAATTGTAACACTAGCAGATTTACTTTTCATCGTTTATGCTGAAAATGTGGACAAATATTAATTTTATGCATATTAATGAGAGAAAATGTGACGTCATTTGCAATCAGCGCTATTGTGTGTTAGAGGTAAAACTGGATGCAAGTATTGCAGTTGGCATTGGTGGTTAGCTTTCATATGAACTAGCTACATAGGGAGAGTCATTGTCTTTGTTAAAGGACCAGCAGCTGTAACTATGATAATTTTTCTTTTCACTATTTTTGTTTTTAATGACGACTACAATCTCCAAAAAAGCATATTGAGGTACAAACTTTTTTAGCTTGTCGATTCAATCTATATATTGTGCAGACTGCATTGTTACTGTTTACAAGAGAATTTCGGTCATGACTAGAATTCAAATTTAAAAAAGTTAGAGTGCATTTTACAAAATACTGTGTTGACAAACTAAATAGAGGGTGCTTCAACATACTTTGGAGAGTAGAATACGTTAGACTTGCGGTTGACGTATAAAAGAAAAATAATGAAAAAAAATCATCTCGAGTTTCAGCTACTGGCCCTTACATTATTTTATCAGTTGTGGTTCATGGAGTTTTGTTCCTTGTTCTGTAAAACTGTCATTAAAAGATTTGATCTCACAGTCGCAATGCACAATGACACACCAATATAATAATGGCATCTCACCAATAATATGCCCTTGGATATGCAAACATGGTGGAAACTGATCAAGTTCTTAAAAGATTAAAAGTTACCTGTTCTGGTACTGGACAACCATGCTGTTCTTGCCATGTTGAAGACTAGTGACCTGAGGGACTGCATTGTGTCTTGAACCTTTTAGTTTCCTCTATATAACTTACTTAAAAAAATTGTTCCTATGAGTGACAAGAAAGGGGGGGAAAAAAGAGAAATATTTTGTACTTTGAAACACTTTTGGGATTTGATACAGTTTCATACACAACACAAGAGAAATTGACTTTCTTTTCAAACTCTATGATCTAAGTTCATTCCTGGACAGAAGTAAATGGTTCATTAAAGTTAATTCTCATCTCTGGGATTTTGCAAAGCAAGTTTATGCTTCAAAGGTGGTGCTAGGAAATAGCAAAGATAATCATCCATAGATATGCAACTTCAGTACAGTTGAGGAACATTGATCATATCATTATGTTCTATTGTGATAGCAGTTCAGTTTTAATATTGACTGCTGTAGCATTCTTGCTATTATAATTACATACAACATGGAGTATCACTTCTAGCAACAAGGCTTCATGGTTGCAGTCTAGTTCAATGTTTTTTGTATGCTGTGTATACTACGTGTCTAACCACAGCTTGCAACACAGAGAACTAAGCCAGCTGCAATAAATGTAGCCCTTGGGCTGTGTGCTGGCTTTTTCATATTGGTTGCTATTGGGCCGGCCAATAGGGCAACAATTCCTGATTATTTATACCTGTACATTTGAACAGCAGATCTGCTATGCACAGAAAAGGTCACACGAGCAGCAAATCTCCCCTTACCTCATGGAAATATCACCATAGTCTTGCTTTCTGGTCATAAGCGAATCCATCTATGCCATTCAAATTCTTGACAGTCACACATTAGACTGAAAAACGACAGTTACACTTGGCAATCTCATCTTGTTCAAGATGACGATTGATTTAGATGACAATGTCAGTCAAAGTTATTTAACTGTCACCTTTCAGTCTTTTGTATCACTGCTCTGTCCACCATTTGGTTTGCATTGATAATATCACTTATGACCAGAAATCAAGACTACGGTGAAATTTTCATTAGGTATAAAGGGACGATTTGCTGCCTGTGTGATGCTACACTTTCTCTGCACAGTCTGATTTGCTGTGCTACAGGAATTGTAGCCCTTAAACAGTTGTTGGAACTGTGCCTGTGTGAGCTTCTTATTTACAAACAATGTATTTTGTGCACGATATCTAGATGCACCTCATCATCATAGCTGCAACATTTTATACAATGCAGATTATGACAGACAAGTTTTAACTTTCATTACTCACCATCATACCTTGGATACAGTGTTTACATTGGTTGTATGGGTCCCATACGACCTTTGAACGCAGTTCCGATGACTGTATCCCTTTAAACTGGTGTGACAACAACCAACATGAAAGAAGTCAGTGCACAGCCCCTGGGCTATGATTGTTGCAGCTGAGAACTTAATTACTTCGTAATCTGGCTGTTGTTGTTGATATGCATATGTTCTCATTTGCTAACAAAATGGACGAACACTTAGTTGTTTCACAGTCCGTCCACAAACGAGGGACTGTGGTTGTTTCAATCATATTGTCATTTTAAAAACATGCAGAAAATCAATTAATAATCAATGGAATTCCACCACTACAATTTTGAAATGGTTGAGAAGTGTGTACACTGTACACATTATCTCACCTTTGTCTCTACCCACAGGTGCCTGGAAATGTCAGTGTAGTATACATAGAAAGAACCCTTCTCTCTATGTATACTACTACACTGGCATTTCCAGGCACTTGTGCCTCTCCTAGTACTTCAAAATCATAGCTGTGGAAATTGGAATCCCTTTGATTATATTTATTAATTATGTTTTCCATGTTTTGGCACCGACATCAATATGGTTGAAATAGTAACTTTGTGTTCTGAAATTTCATTAGTAAATAACAGCATTAACATAAATAACAGCAACAACCAGATTACTAAGTTCCCTGTGCTTGTGACAACAAACCAGCGCGAATTGCTGTGGAGGGGTGGAGGTCCTAGGGACAGTGGTTTAGGGTTAGGGATTTCTCGTGTGATTTGGTTCCTAACGTTAGATAAATAAAAGCAATGAATCAAACTTCTTTGTCAAAAGACTGTCACTTACGTGTATATCACGGAACAATTCCCTTCCTTACATTATTTACCAATGCTCACGAAGATTTCATGTGCCGCAGCTCGTAATAAGTATGTTCAGCATTCCTGTTATAACACATGTGCATGTGCATGGATTACTATTAACAGCGCCCTCTTTCAATGCAACTGGAGATTTTGACCTTCGACCCTTAGTATCCAGAAACAAAACAACGAAAGCGTCGAAGATGGCTGACCGCTTAGCAACCGGAGGCTCTTACGTCAGGTAAAATATCAGACTGTTTGGGGGAATGAAATGCCGTTCTATCAGAAGAGAAGGCATTTTATGCATCAAGATGAATCCTTCATGGGAAAATCGTTGCAATACCCCTTTCCGTCGAGTGTTTTGACTGGTGACATCCAATTGACAGCGCCACGCGTTACGCAGTTGAGGGTAGACTTCGTTGCCACGGGCCGTTTGAGTAACCACACGTGAAAAATTTAATGATAATACGATTGTAAAAATTGATATATAATAGTAATGATAATCTGTCCTTGTCACTTTTCCCATTTCAACTATATCTGTAGATTGGAATATCAAAGTGTAGCAGTAATCCCTTCAAGTCGACGGTGACAACTTATTTTTCCGCGACACTTTCAACCATTATTTACTCCTCGGCGGAGGTAAAATTTTATAAAAGAAAACGATGTGATCGCTCCAAAGTTAAAAGAATTCAAAATATGATTAGATCATATCTGATGGGTATCTGATATTGTAAAATTCGCGCACCGTGTCAAACACCGTTTTTGTCGATTCGCCTCAAACCATATCAAGTCTAAAGAAAACATCATACAAAGCAGTCGTCTGTTATGTAAAAATCTCTGCAAGCCCGCTCATCTTTGGACTGACAGTTTTCTTCTATCCTTTCTTTGCAGTATTCCCAAATTTTCAAAGTATCATCCGGTGATACCAAGGCGATACGTGCCAGAGTGGAAGAATGATATGCAGAATCGTGTGCTAATAATGAAGGTATGAACGCATTTGGAATGGGAAATATTACAAGATCAATGAAAATATCGAGATCGATTATTTGCAGTATGAGTGCAGCTCTTTCACGTTTCGTTTATGACACCCAACTTACGTCCTCCTTTTGTTGATCGCATTTAAACGCCATTTCATGTCAAGAGATTTCAAAAAATTGGGTGGTAACAGTACAATTCTTAGTTAACACTGGCTATGCGATTGAAGACAATTGATTATCGTGCAACCCAAAACGATATTTCTGAATTTTGTGTGTGGATAGGTCTTCCTATCCTACAGTTTTGAAGTGTTTTCTTCATTAGGAGCATTCATATGTGAACTGCATCTTCATTTCTGAGTGCACTCGTAACACTAGTAAGCTTTTGCAGCAATATTTGGCAATTTTTTTCTATCACCTGCAGAACTGTGATCAGAGTGGCATCATTCCCAAGGGTCCCCACGATGAGAGTTTGTTCCTGGACAAAAGAGAACGCTTGAATGAAGTTGAACCAAGGCCGAGGGTGGATGCAAAGAGGCCATACTTGAGTCGCTATGACATGTTGCGTCCCGAATTCCACACAGCCCAGTCCAAGTATCAGAGCAGCTTGATGTTCAGAAAGGACGACTACTTGGAAGCACGGAAGTAGATGATGGAAAAGATGTGATACCAGGAGGAAAGAAGCCAATGTCATGAAAAGATCATGTGTGAACTTGAAATTTAAATGTTTGGACCTTGCCCAGCTTTGAGTTGAAGACTGTTTATCAACACCTCTGAGCTGTCACGTGTAGTCATAGTTTCCACAAAACACTGTTTGCTTTTCACCAGGAGATTGCAGTTAAGTTCAGGACATTAAACTTTAAAGCTAAGAATTGCTTTGTTGTGTCGTACAACATATGTCGACTTCAATGATTACATACACATTCTATTCAGTCTGAACACTTCCTTGAGTGTACTATCGAGACAATATTCAACATGTAATAATCTTTGACATTCCTGCATGCCCATATACCAGGCCACTGACTGTGGATCCATCGATAAGATCCATTTCCACTATGGTGCAGAGTTGAAGGGCACTTTTTCACAACTTCAAACTCTGGAGTATATTCAAATGATCGTAGTGAAATGTATTGCAAGTTTTCTCATGAAAATGGATCAACGGAACATACATAAGTTTATAAAATAATAGTCTTTAATATTCAACACCATTAAAAGCAAACACAACAAATACTCTTACCACCTACACTCTAGTGCAAAAGTTTTTACCCTGGACTATTCAGTTTTCTAAAGTGACTATTATAAATAGTTAATTCATTGTTGGTGGTGTGCCACTATTATGGTGACAGTGAACATTCATTGAACTATGTATGTACTTCCAGTTGATCTGAGCACTGGACAATTTCCTAATAAAAAACCCAAAAGCCGTCCACTTTCTTTAAGATATGCAATGTGCAACATAATTGCCTTGGTGTGCTGATTTATAAAGTTACAAAGAAATAACCATTTTAATATTAACATATGAAGCTGACTCTACCTGAATGTGTGCAAAACAGACAATGGTGGTACTCTCACCGTAAAACTATAAAGCAAATATATACAAAGTGCCAAGTAAAATTAAAATCTTGTGAGGAAATTTCTCTGGCTAATTTTACATTTATTTTTTCTCCAGGAGTAATTCTATGCTGTTCACAAGGCTGGTTAAATACTTGAATCCTGGCTTGACTGCAGACAGTGTTGTGGCAAGAGTTTCCTCACTGAAATGAGAGACAGAAACAAAATTATAATACATGTATTCAGTTATTTTATCTACTTATCTTTTATTTCAAGGGATGAATTGCGTTCAGAAGCTTGCAATTGAAAATGTTTCTCTGTCTTTTTAATAACAACGTAAACAGACGGCAGACGGATGGTTCAAGAGCCTGGTGATTTAGGTTACTATGCATCCTGCGTATGTTTTGGTGGACTATTTAGCTTTGCATAAGAGAATAACTGTAACAGCATACTGTACCTAATGTTTCCGATGACATTCACAAAGCTATGTTGAACTGCAGAGCTGGGATACTGCCCAGGTAGCAGATAGAAGCTGACAATAAACTTGCATTTGGTTATCCAATTTGAAAAGGCCACTGAGACACTGCAGGAAAATGCACAGGAATATGTTAATATGACTCCATAACAGGATAATCTACGGGGATAATTTTCAAGTGCGCAAGGCACAAGCAAAAATGCATGTGATCATCGTGTTACTGTGTTATATATACTGGTCTCTGTATTTGCATACGGATGGTAGATCTGTGACCCATGTTAGCTGATCAGCAAACAATATGATTGTCACACTTCCATAAAAAAGCCTTATTGACTGCCTAGCCATGCTTCTGGGGAAAGATTTCTTAGGAAATCTTGCCTAAAAACCATACAAGTTTTTTATGTAAAAGACAACAAAACAATATACTGTCTACTGTTACTTGTGACAAGTACTGAAACATAAGACTTTCTCTACACAATGTCACCAGACACCTACCAAGTATCGTTGATTTCAACTTGATGCCAGAACATGATATGGTCCATTTCATTAATCAGTTGCCGTACGTTACACACTACAGAAGATACATGATGCAGCAACTGTGGAGAAAAGAATATAAAATTCTAAATAAAAGAATACAAGTGGCTCAAAATAATTTTTGGACTTAGTTGTTTCGCTTATCACATGGATTGTCCAGCATACTAACATGTTGTTACAACGACTTTCCTATATACCGGTATGTACATTAAGTGTAAAAAGAATATCAACATAGACAAATCCCTTCCCATAGCTCCCTTTATTGCATCCTATGCACCTGAGTGTGAAGAAATGTCTCTGACTCTACCTGTGGTAACTTCTTAGTGGTATGATATTTCTGTTGTAAGGATGCTGCATTGAGAGCATTGCAGACCATCCTATGGGCAAACTTAGCACACGGCATTGCATCAGCTGCCAAAAAATGGAAAAGGTATCATAGTAAGAAAGATGAAAGTAATCTGATCAAGGATTGATAAACTGTGGTGCAATACTGCCATGCCGTGATCTTGAAAAATCATAACATGGGTTGATCAGCCTGAAAGATCTTGTAAAGCTGAGAGCATTTACTAAGCACATAATACACATGGTAAAACAAAAGGGTAATGAACATGTGAGTAAAGCCACTAGATGTCTCTCTAAGACAGTCAAGGGAAATGCTTGAACTCTACCTGCTAGCATGGACTCCAGTTCCACATTCACGATGTCACAATCAGGTAGTCCATTGTAAAGGGAATCACCTGTAAGAGAAGACAGTACGGTATGGGAATGTTGAGTCTTCATGTCATCACTGGAAATTCTCTTTGCTTTCAGTCTTTGAGAAAAGGATGCAGGGTTTGAAGGTCTCATGGGGCAGTATTCTGTACATCTAATGCTGATGAGTACAGGTAATGTTTCTGGCATGGGATATGGTGTGAAATTAAATGATTACCATGTACATAGTAGACAAAATTGGATCAGGGCGACAGGTATGCCATTCTTACCATGTTTCCTTCCAAAGGTCAGACCTAAATGGATTGAGGACTCCAGGAAAGAGTACTTGGCTCCGTACTGATTCCAGTCTTCCAACTGCCATTCCAGAAATCTGTTGGAGCAAAAATCATTCATGCTAATGAATAAATTCTTTCAGTGAGTTTTAGGAAAGCAAGACAATTATTAATCTGGATCATAATTATTCCTCTCATCCCAAGTTTATTTGATGTTCTTTCATCACTTGCGTTTGAAAGCTTGTCCAGTGCAAGCACTGGTTATGGTCGGAAAGCTTCAACTTTTTGTGCCTGCTATTAATTCAGAAAACTAGTTTAATCACTGCAAAGAAAGGGTGATTACTACATGGAATGAAAAATCGCCTGTCATGAAAAATTGCCTGTCATGTTAATGATACACAATGATGTTTTGAATCTGCATAGAATCAGATCGTTGTCATAGAGCAATGCTTGGTGACGTTGCCATACCTTTGCAGGAGCTTGACTTTGTCAAATGCCGTGTTAACTTCTGCATTGGAAACGCAGCTATTTTTCAAATCATCTTCCGTTTTCTCAATCTCCTCCAACTCTTTTAGGAAGCCTTCCTTCCTATCGGTTTCGCCAGTTTGCTTTCTGAAATGGACGAAAGTATGAGCATAATTATGAGTGAACTTTGGGAAACAAGTTGCACACGCCACTGCCAAAAAGGTTGTGGTTGTCTATTTGTACTACTCCAGAATGAAAATGACAATATGTTTTCTACAGACTCAGCTCTTCCCAAGAGATCATGTGATGCCGGTACACACATTCCTCAGTGCATAGTGAATACAAGTGGTTCATGGTCTAGAAATGTAATGATATCAAAAATGCAAGGATATGTCTGTTGCTGTACAATACTGGTTGTACCATGGATCATCATCTTAACTCAAATCTATGTTTTGAAGTCACAAATGAAAGGTACAAAAATTATGGTTAAACATTACGTCTCCAACAAGAAGAAAAAACGCAACCAAATATTGTTCCTGAAACTAAGACACCTACTTTTTCATGATTTCTAAATTGTCACGGAGTCCGTCTAGTTCCATTTGCTTGAGTTTCACTTCATTGCTGATGTCTTTGTGAAGAGTGAGCTTCTCATTGAAGTCTGCTGGGTACTCTAGGCCAGACAGCGCCTTATCAAGGTCAATTTCAACTAGGGACAGAAAGACAGAAAGAGGGACCTATCATTTCACTGAAAAAAACTTACTTGAACTACTATGATCCATTCACTCTGTGCTAAATACCACTGTATAAAACCATACTTTTGTATTTGGAGCATTGAAATCAAATCATCAATAAATTGGTGAATTGTTACAAGAACATAACACTCATTTCACTTTCTCAATGTCATGAATCAGGACCTAATGAACCATATTAATAATTTTTGTAGTGGCTATATGCAGCAGTGTTCATTTTTAGCCGGATGCCGGCCAAATTGACCGGCTACTTTCGTATTTTGGCCGGCTACTTTTCAGCACTGTTTCGCTCACTGGCCCGGAAATTCTGGTTTTGATAACAATAATTACATTTTTTTGGTGGTCTTGCAAGCCGCAGATAATATTTCAGAAGTGCCGATGTGGCTATATGTAGTCTAGCAATTTACGCGGTGAACTTGTTGCTATCACTGTGGTACCGCGATCAGCGAACGTGTTGTACTGTACACCGTGACTGGGAATCGCTCTCGAGGTGAACCTCGCTCGCCCGATCACAGCCCGAATTATTCCGACGTTCACATCGGGTATAGCCGAAAATTGGACTAACATACAATTACGTTATGCCCGCGAATAGCCGACCATTTCCGAATGAAGCCGACTTTTGTTTCGCTCAAACGCGGAAGAGAAAGTCGACGCTTGAGAGCTTTGGTTTTTCTGCGTAAGAGTAGGGCCTAGCCTGATGGGTTTGGTAGGTTTTTGATCAAATCTAAAGCGACCACAAGTTACTGAGTCTCATTTTTCATACTTTCGAAACGCCACGTCAATCTATCCATGGTCGATCACGATGTCAACTCAAGTCGATCGACATCGCGTTTTGTGGAGGGGCCGTGTGGTTGTGTGCATCGCGGAAGAGAAAGTCGACGCTTGAAAACTTTGATTTTCTGACTTTGTCTGTTGGTTTTGGGAGGTTTAGATCAAATCTTAATAAACAAAATATTACTTGGTCTCACTTTTCGTACTTTTGAAACGCTACGTCGATCACAGTGTCAAATTTCAGGTCGACCGATATCGCGTTGTGTGTACTGTGTTACAATTGACTACCGGTGCTTTGTACACACACGGTGTAGTACAGGCTGGCGTTCAGTGTCGTTAGTTTGAGGTTTTATCAAACATGAACACTGAAATTTAGCTCTCTTTTTCAATTATATTCAACATCAACAAAAAAATCAATAATCAGCTCGCGGATTCGTTTTATTGTGAAATTAGTACAGTGAATTAAAATCACTGAAAATTGTGTTCCTATAATTCATTGAATTGAATAAACTCTTTGATTTTACTGTATCTTCAATCAAGTTTATTTAAATCAGTAAAACACTCTGTACAGCCAGGCTGGTCAGGATTCTAGCGGATCGTTATCTGGGTTATGAATCCCTAGGCCCCATTCTATGATGTATTTCAAATGTTTGTTCAAGTCATGAGCTAAACATAATTCTACACAACAGTCTGGTGAAATTTTGCTATTATCCTTGTTAACTGAATGCAGTTGACAGGCCCGAGTGATATCAAATTAATTTTTCTGACTTTTTAAAACTTTATCCCTTGAAAACATGTTGTAATTGGCAATGATAATGATTATTCTGTATTCTGAAATGGTCTTTAATACTGTACAAGAATGCATAAAATTACTCCAAAATGTCTTCAAAATTTAAAAATTTCTTGCCATTGCTCAGAAATGTCTTCAAATTTAAAAATAATCCTTAACACTCTCATGCTGAAATGGTCTTTCATACAGTACAATATGCTGAAATTACTCCAAAATGTCTTCAAATTTAAAAATTTCTTGCACACAGGGAGGGGACCCCTCCCTTACACCCTCCCCCCTGTGTGTATGTTGGAATAGCCTTTTATACACTGTATAAGAATGCATGAAATTGCTCAGAACTGTCTCCCCCCCCCCCCCCCCCCCCCGCCCGCCCAGGGAACCTGGTTGCACACAGAAGCTAACCGCCTACTTTTCTGAATTTTCCGCCTACTTCAAAAATTTTGAGAACCCTGCTATATGAAGCAGTAGTCTCATAGATTTTCCAATGTGAGCCGAGATACATACCTATCTTCAAATCTTCCAGTGCTTTATCGGCGCTATCAACGCTTTGCTCCACTGACTTGACTTGCTGACTGAGGCTGGTGTGTTCTTCCTACATTCAGATATAAACATGTAATTGTAACACAGGAGATCGTACATAATGAGGAAGCCCTGAAGACTTATCACAAACAATAGAACTGAACACTGAATTTGTACATCAAGTGTTAAACATGAGGTATGCACTGTCTAATTTTAAAAGTCACATTGAACAGGGCTCGAAAATTTTTTTTAAAACTCACTTGCCATAGGCAAGTGAATTTTCAATTTCACTTGTCCGGAAGAAAAATTCACTTGCCCTGAATTTCAGATGATTTTAAGAGTAAATATGTATGGTTTTATTAATGTCATTGTAAGAAACAATAGCTGTAACTTACTGATAAATTTGTGTCCTTATTCTGTGTATCAAAAATAATATCTTATGTAACGTACACATACACAGTGTTTCAGCCAGCTTTTGCTAGCATGGGGACACAGTGACCCATAGTAGGTCTTAATGGGGGACCAATTAAATTTTTGGGGGACATGTAATGCATTTCAATAAAACAACACCGGTACATTGTCATTGTGTGTCATCATGACCTGGTACCTGGTTTCAATAGGCAAGTCAGGTAGGTGCACTAAGGGTAAGTATATAATGGGCCAGCGGTGTTGTGTCAAATTGTGCCCACATGAAACTTTCAGTATCATTTAGTTTACTGCTACCACATGGTATGTGCATAAACTGCAGGGTTCCCCTAAGTCACCAAAATGATTAGCCAACTCTTTAGCCAAATAAAAAATCTTGTAGCCACTTTGAGCAACTTTTAAACAGTTTATGATCTCAAGTGTAGCAACAGCTTTCTCGGCATTCAGGAGTTCCTAATTTTACAAATCAAGATGTTTTGTATGTTGTTCATGATAGTTTTACATTAAAGAAATATTTGTTTAGTTTTTATTACATTAATTATCTGTGTTTTTTATGACATTGAAGGGATCGAAATACTTTTTCATTTCTAATGGTAAACTTTTGCCATAAGAAATAATTACGTGGCAATTCTAAAAATCAGGTAGCAATGTGAAGTGTATTACCACAGATACAGAATACTTCTGCAGCATTGAGTTAGTGTTCACAGTATGACAACTTATCATACATATACACTACAAGCTCTACTACCTTATGTGGCACATTTGTGCACTCTTTAAGTCATGATGTAAATTTTGTTAGCCACACAAATACAAATTTTCCATGCAGAAGAAAGCATTCGGTAGCATAGTGACAGTGTAGATACAAGTATTGTGGTGTTGTGTCATAGTTGTGATCAAGCAGGCTCAATAGCATCTTCAGCATAAGTATCCTTTAAAACAAGACACACTGATATTGTTCAATTCATTTCCCAATGTTTTAAAGAGTAATAATAGTTTTAATGATAATGATAACATTGTAGCCCAGGAACATTTTCATTTGATATTTTGATATCATCAAGAAATGTCTAGTGATGTTCACTATTACATCATTAAACTGGAGGACTCTGCAGAAATATTAATGTCATGATTTGAAATGGATATGCTTACTGCAACTACTGTTGACAATTTCCCTTTGCCATAACTGTTAATAAAATTTAATTTAAAACTGACAGTCAAGCTAAATGCCATTAAATTGGAAAGCACCAAGAAATTACCTTTTATCATAAGATTGTACCTATTGGACCTCCCTAGGTGGTTTCTTTTGAACCATAATTGTGTACTTAAGGGGTCTTCATTCATGACATCACATAAGATGACCCAGATTTGACCTTTCAGAAAACCTCAAATTTTTCTCCTTTTCCCTTGTACTCTGACTCTGTGAGTGAAAGTTTCCTTTGAAATAATGGTTTTTACTATCAAACTGAGTAATTACAGGCCAAATTTTGATTCAAGCAAAGTAGATAAAACTTGGACTAAAAAGGACGACCGGTACGCGGGACTCACAGAGGCAAAGCCAAGCCTCAGTGTATTCATCATTCCTCCATGATGTATTGTAGCACGGTCCAATGAGGGACTGAGGGACCGCGATTGCAGAATCAAACAGCAACAGTGTTTGCTTCACGTACCAGGGAATTTGTAACTTTGTAGAAAGGAGAGTAAAGTGTTTCAATACATTGCAACTTTGTAGGAAGGAGGGTAAATTGTTTCAACAACTTACAACATTTTATTGTAAGCTGTAGTTTTCTATTGAGGAGGCATCGTGACATGATTTCATGAAAAGAAAAAAAAATAAGAGCTGAAAAGACGTCAATATTTTGCTATTTTGTAACCAAGTAGAACAGAGCTATTTTATCGGCTGGCAATATCTAAAGCGGTACACTCAAAGAACTAGAGAGTGGCAGCGCGTACGTACAGTGGCCTCATTGAAATTCACTTGTCCGTCGGGCTGGGAGAATGTTGTTTTCACTTGCCCGGACTCAAAATTCACTTGTCACGGGCGTCGGGCGGCGAGAATTTTCGAGCCCTGGTTGAAGATGACTGACATACACAAAATCTTACCTTGAGCGCATCCAATATTTTGCTGTTCATTTTCGCTTTCCACTCACTCCATTTGAGTTTTGCTGTCTTGTTGCAGGCATGTACTAGTGTCTTCAGTTTAGTTCGTACTTTCCCAAGCTAATATAAAAAACACACAAAGAATGGATTACATGGGTTTGTTTTTCTCTATCTACATCCACTACTAGAACAATTTTCAACATGAAAATAAACTAACTTTGAGCTACATGTGACTTGTCAGAAGTTTTTCTTGTTCAACCCATGGAAGTAAGGGACCGTCTCAGATTGTCGCAGAAGTTCAAGAAACGAAATTTCTTCGTTTAGATCAAAACCCCCTCCCCCTCCCCCTAAACGAAACTTCAAAAGTGCGAAATGTTCATGTCCGCCTGTACAATGTTGCATTTTGCTGTAGCTGCTAAAGACGTATTCCCCTTGCCACATTACAATTAAAGTAAACGATCAGATTTGAGTACTAACAGGGCATATTACCGCGTAAAAGTTTCATTTTATTTTACTTTCCCTTTTTGCATGTCTTGTGCTGTTCTTTGTCTTTGTGAACACGCAATTTGTACTTGGTAGGGGCGGTAAATAAGCAAAAAACTTTGACAAGGCGGCCCAGGCATGTTCAATCATATTAAACGACTATGACCAGGTGCATAACAAGTGAGACTAAAGACATCTAGTGGTTAGAGCAGACGCTTATAATAGCACATTTTTGAAAAAATGATACTTTTTGTCTTTGTATAATTTGATGAATGAAATGTTTAGGATACAATGTTTCCTATCGGTAAATTGTGTTTGGGGCACAAACGAGATGGAAACAGTTACAAATTTGTTGGCACGAGTGTGCAGTTTTTCTTTAATTTAAAATAAACACACGAAAACTTGTGATCACAAATAAAAGTGCGAAAGTGAAGTTCACTAATTGAATGGAGGTCAAACCCCTCCCCCCCTAAACGAATAAATTTCGCTTTTTGAACTTCTGCGACAATCTGAGACGGTCCCTAATGGTTATCTTAAAGTGGCACTCCCACTTGGTAACATTTTTAAAACACATTTTTTTAATGCCAACGGTTGATATTTGCATGGCGACTGTGCGCGGATCACGAGATATTGATAAAAACATGTCCTCAAAAAATTTAAAGTTTGAATTCCAGTGGCCCACCTAAATTCAGCTTCCGAACATCGTACGTTCGGCACTGGGGCCATTTTCAACTAAGCTATGGAGTACAAGTCTACGCTAACACTGCTGTACGCCACAGTACCACTCGCGTCGGTGATCGGCCATGCCCCGTGGGGGTAAGCTGAGCCTTACTGACTCGGAGAAAAAATGGAAAACAAAGTTTGCTGATTCCACCAGAATTCGCATAGGTGACTAGCACCGTTACGTGCAGTTGATACATGGCGGCCGCTGCGTGGTATGCATAGATGCATACCACTGGCGCACTGTGTGGCAGACGACAAAATGTAGTCATCGGAGGCGGCTAATATTTGACACTTAAAAACTGATATCTGTGTGGTATTGGTTAAAAATATCATAGAACTGACTGAGAATAATGAAAACGACAAAAACTAAGGAGAAGTTTAAAAAAACATACCAGAAGTGAAGGCATAATGCTGTATATAAAGTCTTCGCAGTGGGAGGTAAAATTGCACCGTTCGAAGTTATTATGGACTCCCTAGATTATCGTTAATCAGCACAACAACAAACCTTCGGGGGATTTCGGGTCATAATCAGAAACGATCGTAAAACTTCGGGATGGGAAAATTCGCTCGGGAAATGACATGTTTTTATCGATATCTCGCGATCTGCGCGCAGTCGCCACGTCAAATATCGACCATTGGCATTAAAAAAATGTGTTTTAAAAATGTTACCAAGTGGGAGTGCCTCTTTAACCAAAGTACATGTTCAGTTTTCGGCAATAGGATGATTAAAAACAGTTTGCAGTGGTCCAAATAGTTTTGCAATAAAATGTCCCATTTCATGCCGAAGAAAATACATACACACAATTTAACATGTATGGGTTACTGTAAAGTAAAAAGTTGCGGAAGTTATTGAAATGGTAAATTATTCCTCTTTGGTTAAAGTGTTCTCCACAGCTTGGCAAATCAGAGGGGTGGTCAATTTACGTAACAAAACATAATTTGGATATTTTCTCATTATGACAATACTTTATCTTTTATGGTTATCAACATGTTAATAGATTGCTCAAAATACAGTCGGGTGGACATCCCCTAAAATATCCCCTTGTGGAGGACCCTTGTTAGAAGTTACAGTATAAAGACAATGACATGAGAACAAGTTGATATTCCAGACTCTAATGAAATATGCTGTCATGGAGCAATAAATATGATGCACTCTACCTCCTCTGGTGGTAACCGTCTGATTTCATCAAAGATGGGAGGGTTGTTTTCAGATAATTTTCCCTCCTGCTCAGTGAGCATTCCAAGCAACCTAGAATACGAAACGCAGGAAGAAACGAGGCATACAGTAAAAGAGATCGGTTACTTTACTGCTTGGATGACATGTTGTTTCTAAGATAGTAAAGTACTGCCAGTAACACTTAAGTATTGATAACTTTTGGTTATCTGTCAATCAGAAGATTGTGAATGGGACAAACATGAATTGTTTTGTACTAGCTTCCACTTGAAAAATCTCAGATACTATGAGTTACGTACTTCTTAAAAAGTCATGAAGTCTAGAGATAAAAAAACATACTTGTTTGTGTGGTCTTTTAAGTGGTCTATTGCCCACTCATACATCTCATGCTGGGGCTGGATTAAGCAGATTATTTCCAGATAATCCTTCAGGCTTTCAAGAGGTTTTATCTGTAGAAGTAAATCCAACAGCAGAGTTAGAGGGGCTGTTGCTTCTTTATTCTTATAGAAAATACATCAAATTTACATTTAATTGTGGTAATTCAACTGTAATAAGTCAACAAATCCAGTGTAGCTAGAGGGAGGGAAATGGAATAAACAGCTCTAATTTTCAAGAGTATGGATAACAATAAAATATGCTATGAAACATTATCTAATTTAAAACACAGGCTTACAAATAAGAAGATATTTATAATAGCAGTAGTGGAGGTATTCCATACCTAAACGCTATCAAGAGCTCTCCTAAATTACAAAATCCGATTTAGGAATTGGTTTATAAAGGAAAATGTGAAAAAGAGCATACATTTAACAGATTCTGTGGGATTACATTTATTTCTATACATGTCATGTCGGTATTTTAATCACAGTAATTCATTCACTTGTTGTTTTCTTAAATCAATGGATCAGTATCGCCCCAAAGCATATACACTGTACCCCTCCCAATTTATCTTCATCAATTTCTTGACAATTTGTTCATTTTTGTGCACTCTTTGTGGTTTTTATGGGAAGAAAACATGTCTGTAGCTAACTAACTTACAGAAACTGGGGCAAGGGTACTCCTTCGGCCTCCTTCTTTCTGTTTTGGAAAAATGCAAAAGTATTCCAGGAAATCTGCAACATCCAGTTTGCCATCAGCAGACAGAGCCTAAAACAGAAAAAGACATTCATTTAATGCTTGATAATGAATTGCCAAGGGTTCTCAGTTCATTTTCTCTCAATTATTCATCTTTACTTTTTGTTGGTTTCTTTTAATTTGTTTTCAATTATTTGGTGAAGAATTTTGCTAGCCTTTGGCAAATAGGAATTGGTTCACATGTACATGTTAATTTTAATACCACCATTGCATGGTCATTCCAACTATATCACTTTAGCAGAAACGACTGATGCTACTGCAAAAGGGAAAGTGATGCTTCATACTATGTGACAAGGTGTAATCAAAAGCCTGAAAAATGTGGATGCTTGGGTGCACAGTTTCCATACTTGTTTTGATCAGATTCATAAAAAGGACTGTCTTGCAATTGAAGGTAAAGCCCTTTCCTTTGTAAATTATATGTAATAACGCTGTAAATACCTTCTTCTCGGTTGTGCTATCATCATCTACGATGGATATTGCAATGTCACTTTTCGAACACTCGCCACCACTCATTGATGATATATGCAGTATGGTCCGTGATGCATCTGTGAAAATAGGGGACATTTTGGAATTCAGTTGAGTGAAAAAAGCACTATACTAACCAATACCTCATCCAATCAGCAAAATCAAAACGTAGTTAGTATGACAGAAAATCACTCTATTCAAATATATTAGAGTAAAGATTGGCTTTCTACTGCTAGCATAATGGACAAGTCTGATCTACACATCATACCAGCATGACACCCCAACCTGAATTTGGAATTTATCATTTTGTATATGTAATTCTATATATTTACCTAGAGTTTTGGTAGCATCTCCTCGGTGATAAGCTCCATGGTCTGTGATGTCTTCAAAATCCATGGGTTTCTCCTCCAATATACCATCCATTCCGTCAAGGAGCTGATCCTTTTCTTGACCTGTGGGCTCTTTCTGCTGTGGAGACTTGAGGTCATCAGTAGGCTCAACAGTGAATGTATCATCTAACCGACTCTCATTTACTGCAGATGTTTTCAATTTCTTGCTGATCACAAATGTTCCAGAGTCGTCAGAACTGTGGTTGACCACAAAAGTGTCGGAATCTCTCTTGTTGGTCTCATTGTCAGGGATCTCTGCATTTGACAAAGTGGTTTTGTCACCACATTCTACCGACGCAGTTTGCTTCTCACTGGCCTGATCTTCCACTTTGAAATCTTCATCAATATTGGTATCTGCCATGCTGTCTCCCCTTTCATTTTCTGCTCCAGTGGTAATTTCTCTGCCTTCTTTAGTTTCTGTTTCCAATGAAGAACTGTTATCTGATCCAGTACCTTGTTTTGATTCTTTGTACTCATTGTTACATGTGGCTAGATCTGTCTTGTTTGTGCTGATGCTTGCCGAGGTAGAAACTCCTGACTTCACACTCGGTAGACTGCTTCTCAATGAAGAATCTCCCCTGTGATTGAATGAGATAATTTTACCAGTGTGGGCAGTCAGCTCCATCTGTGCTGTCTCCTCAGAAGTGAAAATTCTAGTCTTGTCAGCCTGTTCAGGGTCTCCTGCGCTCTGTCTGTTCTTCACTCTTTCCTTCTGCATGCCTGGCAAAGAGTCTGCGTGTATGGAAATGTTGGATGTCATGTGTGTTGTCATCTCCATGTCATCAGCACTGCCGAAAATCTTTGTCTGCTCATCCTTGCTCCTCCACTTGCCCGTCCTACTGTTTGATCCAACCACCACTGATGGTAGAAGGCCACCGTTACATGTTGTGAAATCCATAGCTGCTGTCTGGTCATCAGCGTTGAACACCCTCGTCTGATCTTCCCTTGTTGCAGGAATCTGTGAAAGTCTACGAGCAAGGAAATCTTTCCTCGATTCATTTTTCTCTGTGCCTGAATTTGTATTGCTGACATCCTGGTGAAGACCACCAACGCATGTTGTGAGTTCCATTTGTCCAGTATTATCATCTTGTTGGACCATACGAGTTTTATCATCATTCGAATCATATGCTGAACTTTGGTACGTGATTCCCCCAGTTTGCATGGTCAGTTCCATCCGCGCAGTGTCTTCAGAGTTGAAGATTTTGGTCTTCTCATTATCAAGCTCACTCTCCCCTCTGTTGTTGGCCAAACTCTCACCTGTGTGCACGCTTGGAAAACTGTTGCGGTGTAATGAAATGTTTGATGTCACGCATTTTGTCATTTCCATTCCTTCAGGACTGTCGCAGGGTTTGGTTTGCTGGGGCTGCCTGTCATGACCAGTGATGCACTCTGTGAACTCCATGTGCCCTGAGTTATCATTCTTTGTAAACACTCGTGTTCTGTCACCATCTACAAGACTGCCCTGTTTCTGATGGAATCTGACTGCATCTGAATTCTCTTGGCAAAGGATTCTGCCGGTGTGCATTGTGAGCTCCATATGAGCGGTGTCATCTCCAGAGTTGAAGACTCTAGTTCTATCTTCATTTTCATTGTGGCTCTGCTTCCTCATTCTGATGTCTGAATTCTCCTGACACAAGATTTTACCACTGGGCACTGTCAGATCCATGAAGGCTGTATCTTCCCCGGAATTGAAGATTCTGGTCTTCTCATCATTGACATCATTGCTGTGTTCCTTTCCACTTACTATGTTTATATTCTCTTGATCCACTATTCTACTTGTATTCATCGTCAAATCCATGTGCCCTGTGTCGTCATTGCAGTTGAAGATTCTTGTCTTATTGTCGTCAACATCACAACTTTTTTCCTTTCCAATGACAACACCTGAACTCTGTTGATATATGATTTTACCTGTGGGCATAGTTAAGTCCATGTGGGCTGTGTCTTCACCGGCATTGAAACATCTTGTCCTGTCGTCATCAACATCATGGCTTTTATTCTTCCTTATATCAACAGTTTTTGAATTTGATTGGTATATGATTCTACCTGTGTGCATAGTCAGCTCCATGTGACCAGTGTCTTCTCCAGAATTGAACACCCTTGTCTTGTCACCGTCGTCTTTGAGGTTGTGCTTCTTCCCATCGGCAACACCGTATATCTGTTGATACATAATTCTGCCAGTTGGCACTGTTAATTCCATGTGCGCTGTGTCTTCGCCAGCATTGAAGACCCTCGTCTCATTGGCTGTGTCATTTCTGTACGTCCCTCCATTCACGGAATGGGAACTTCGTCGTTGAATTTCGTCATCTAGTGAACTGAGGATAGCATCTGTAGACTCAAGTATGTTTGTGCATGCAGACTTATTCACAAGGAAATTCTCTGTGCGCATGGTGAGGTCCATTGTCTGGTCTAGACGCATTGTGTGATCAGCTGTTGTTTGTGGTTCTTTATTACCCTCTGCAGAGAGGTGACCATCCCTGTGAGTAGGTCGAAAAGAGACTTCAGTGTCTGCCTCAGTGACATACATGGTGCGGTCCATCCTTCTTGTTTCTTCCATGTCAATGTTTTCAAAGTAGATGGTTTTATCCACGTCATCTTCATATGGTTTGGTGCTGTCGGACTGTTGATTCCCATACTCGGTTTGGTTTAGGTTGGAAGGCGCACTGGGCATGTCAAACATACTTGAATTGGAAGAAAACTTGTGTAAGAAACTTTTACCATCAAACATTTTCATCGATGCTTGGTTGACTGAACTGCTGTCATGCTGTGATATTGATTGTGTGCAGTACTGGTTGGAGCCGTGATAACTGGTGACTGCTGCATTGCTGACGTTATTCAGTGAGGATATTCTACTAACATTTGATGCAGGGACTTCAGAACATAACAATGGCTTGTCTGGAACAAAGTTGTCAGCATCATGACATCCAGTCAGCTCCATATCACCATCACATCCTGGATCACATAGGATTGTCCGGTCATTTGAGCCAGTATATTCATTTTGCGGTACATTTGCTCCTGTAATACCAGGATCATCTCTTCTGTAAAACAGAAAAGAAGTAAATCATGTTTTATAGTAATTTCAGTGGTTTTAAAATGTACAACAGACTGTCAAATTACTTGGAAATAAAAGAGTGACGTAAAGTTGGTACATGAACAATAATTTACCCTGTGTCTTTGACTCCACTGTCCAAAAATTTCTTCAAGAACAAGGAAGAATCTATGACTTTGCTGCCGCTCTGCTCAGAAACACCCTGAGTAAAATGCTGACTTCTGTCAGCATTGTCCTGCTGTTGTTGTAATACATGTTGACCATTGAAGTGACTTTCTGTTGTTCCTCCATGTTGGTTTGTTGGCCTGATGTCAGAGACTGTGGTGACGCTGGTTGCTTCACATCGGGAGTTTTCTTGCAGCTGATGATTGACATTGGATGTGGCATTGTACCCTCTGTTGTCCACGGCAGACTCTTGACACAGGTTACTCAGGGCAATGTGGGTCTTGATTGTTCCTGACAAGAGTGATTCCAGACCTGAAATGTGGAGAGGTAACAAATTATTGAAAGCCATGAATGAGCTAAAAAACTGCAACTCACCATTTATTGATGGTTATCTGCTTCCATTAACAGTTGTATATCCCACATCATGTCATCAAATTTGGCAACTGATGTCTGAATGGCAACTGAATGAAACATAAACTTCTCAAAGCAACAGAACAGCATTATCAGAATAAACATACCAATCAACTGGTTTGTCAGTAACAAAGCTCTTCACAGTCAACTTATTTTGATTAAGTCGGAAAAAATTACCTTGTATTGGCGGAGCATGCTGTTGTATTTCATCATCACAGAAAATTTCAACACCTTGATTTGACCTGGTTTGAGAAACAGAACAAAAAGTGGTCCATGATAATGGTAGTGGCCAGTGATAAGACTTTGCCTTCTTCCAATGGCATTATCACTCAATGACTCATTTAATGCATGGAGCGTGACAGGATTGTCTCCATATGTGTATAATGTATTAATGAATTTGTAATAATTACACTCCAGTATGCAAATCTTATGCTATGTTTAATATTCATATACTTAGGAATTGCACACATATATCATTAATGTGGGAATATATATCAAACTGATCAAATGCTTACAGGGAATCTAATTCAAGGCATCAGCATAGGTCACTTTTTTACCACTAAGGAGGCTTTGATAGACTATTTTTTGGTGTTGCAGTTAAGGAGCGTATTGTTAGTGTACAGTTGCATTTGCAGACACAGACCGTTCACTGCATCAAAAACAGAACACATTGATATCACAGATATAGACACTTACACTTTTGGCCGATTAGCACACTCGTCTACTTTTTGGGCTGTTCTCTCATGCTCTTCTGCATCACGCAATATTCCAATGGCATCAGCATTCACAAATTCCCTGAGAAAATAAAAAATGTGGCTATCAAGTATTTTCATTTACCCTAGTACAGTCAGTGGCATGATATATACAATATACTTGGTACGTAGATTTATTTACATTATGGATAAAATCTGTAATGTAAATAAATCTACCAAGTTAAAGCCTGTATTAATCTCAGCTGTTTCCATCCTGTCTAAACACACTTCTCAGTCAGAATGGAGTAGCCATAGGGTGAGAACAAAGAAATGTTGCAGCATTGGTGCGTTTTTGTCAAGAAATTTTAGAAACTAGCAGTAGCATCAGTGTTCTCCCAAGGCCATGCAACAGTATGGGGCCCAATTCTGAATATTTTACATGTAATACTGTTTCATTTCCGCCAGTACTGTTATATTTTCACCCTATACCTATTGATTTGGGTGGAGATTGTGCCTATGGGTATCCCAGATTAAATACTTCATGATTAGAGCAATTGAGCCTCGTCAATGTGGTGATATTCTGAGTAAGAAAAATATATTCTGACGCAACATGAACATAGAGGCTTACTTGACTTGATGTGTCTCAGCAAAGCTGACCCTTCTGGAAATACGTCTCTGCTTTTTTACTTCTCTGTGAAGAAGATATCAATAATTAATAAAGGCAGAGCATAACAACTCTGTTTTGAACTTAAAAAGTACAGTCTCAGTATGTATTTCATTAAAAGAACGAGTGAAGGTTGCATAAGCTTCATTGAAAGGGACCAGTAAAATGACAACATCAAATGACTGGGGTTTTCAATGCCTACATCATCTGTACATAATGAGGGTTGAAAAGTTACTTTTAAAGCAATGCCATTATGAGTTTCGGAGAATGCTGTTATGTGCCATAGTGTCTACAATCATGTTTTAGTGGTTCATGAATGGTCCATACAGGCTAAGACTTGGGCTGGTTTTCTGAAGACCAAACTGTTTTCATCTTGTGCGCACATAATATCAGTGAGAACAGATGATACGTATCATACTTTAACAAAAACATGTCATGACTTTTCCTGGTGATAGCCATTTGCCATAAGAACATTCTCTAAAATTTGCATAGATGTTGCAGATTTATTGCTCTTACAACTTTATTTCTCTCCCATGACAAGATTAGCAGAAAGTCAACCCTATGATAGATGGGTCACAACTGAAAATACAAGTTTACCTTCAATTCAACAAAAATCAGGAATATGCCACAGAAAGATCTTAAAGGGAAGGGGTCACCCAATTGGTGGCTATTTGAATTTCTTGTTGATAAACGTTACCTCTTCCAAGATATAGGTCATGTATGTCGAGTGAATCTTAATCCAATTCAGCATTTAATGCATGTTCATAGTTTACCAGTTTTGTAGCTTTCAAATTACTGCAAGACTTTGCCATATAAACATGGGTTCCATCCCTTTATTTACATGAAGCTATTTCGGCCGTGGTCTCCAATATCGGTATAGCCACCATTCAAAAATTTTGGATATGCACAAGGGATGTTGGGATATGTTGTGCATAGCAACAGACCCACTGTATGGGTTCCATATGTGCAGCTGCAGACGGGATTAGCCCCTCCCTTTAAGCATTCGCCATGAAGTACAATAACAAGAGTTATTGGAAGCAAATGGGTTGCACTCGAACTCAGGTGTGTTGCTATGACACAAGTGAATGAATTAAAGAAATGATGATTTTTATATTTTTTATAACAGAATCCTAATAATTCACATATTGATACATCTGGCATTATTACTTACTCTCCATCAGGGTTGTTTTCTGAAAGTACATTAGAATCCAAGTCTCCAAGTGCTGATCTTGTCGGTGATTTTGCTGCTTTCAAGATCTGTGAATAAGCATGAATAGACAAACAACTTATTGACAGTGTGTTGTTTTACAGGGGGACGGTCAAATTATCAGTACACAGCATAAAACAAACAGATGTTAAGTTAGGAAAAAAAATGTTTTGGTGATCTTACACCAGAGATGTAACTGCATAAAGTAATGGTACAAAAAAATTCAGGATCTATTGTCTGATTTTTCCTTACCGTACAAAAGTAAAACTTAGTCAGAATGGTGATAAGTTCACATTTATACAAAGTCAGAAGCTGTAGCACAGATTTGTTATTTAAGATCGCAACAACAGTGACATCAACCATGACAACCAAGCAATAAAACAACACCAGTCATTAATTGCTATCCTATAGATTATTTGAGATTCAGGCTGACTATTGAGGTACTAACCGATGATGATCGTCGTGTGGACTTTCTTTTCCTTGACCTAAATCTTAAAAAAAAAATGAGAAGTTTGAATAATTAAATTAATATGTACAACAGAGAATCTTGCATGTTTAGATAGTTGTGCACTAATTCAGATCAATTACATTTCACAATGAGAATAATTGTACATCCGTGTATAAATGTGAATGTTTATACTATTTATCATCATCTTTTTTGTTGAATGTTTTATCAATCTCATATTGATATAAAGTTTATTAAATCCTAAAATTCAAGCCTTACCAGGTAAGTCACAGTGCCTATGAATTATTGCTATTGTATCAATCTTTTTTGTCAACTAGTTGAATTTTAAAAAAATGCCCAAAACATCACAAAAAATATGAGCAATACAGACTATTATTGGGTGTTGAAGAGATCAATCAACTTGTACTTACCCAGTGGTGTCTCCCTCAGCTGTTTGTGAACAAATTTTATGTGAAAAAAGAAAGAGAATTTGTGGGTTAAAGAATTGCAAGAAATCAATCATAACTTCAATTCCTTATATCATGTTACAAGTGATAAAACAAAGACATATCTATGCATACCTTCAGTCATTTAGGTGCAGTGGCTACAACCTCTAAGGTACAATGTTTGATCTTCATGATTGATACAAATGATATCAATTTTACATCTCAGGATGCTGACTTGTCATACCAAGAATTTCATTTTTCAATTTCTTTTTGGACGATGGGCCAGTGTCCCATTAACAAGTGATTGACTCAATGAATATTACCGCAGACAGTTCTCTACTCTCTATGATATTACAAGTGATTGACTCAATGAATATTACCGCAGACAGTTCTCTACTCTCTATGATATTACATGCTAATTTGTACATTTGAGCAATAATTGTACCTCATCCCAGCCAATGAATGGACAAAAGTGAAATTTGCCTGACATAATGTACGAGGCGAACCTGAGTATGTTATGGAGTGTAAACTTTGCTTGAGTCAATTATGAGCTGGGAAGGATACAGTTATGCTATTATTTTATAGTTTTGGCAATGCCAATGAATTTGTACTGCAGGAAACATCTTGGGCCACAATATGCTAGATAATCGGTTGCATCATCAGAAATAATCTGGGAGGGGGGTGGTGACAGGTGTCGCTTAAGAATTCACTGGTATTGATAGGGTGACCGGACGAGAGGCCCTCCTATTCTCTACAGTGGGGGTTGACACAAGTTTTCTGAGAGTGAATGCTCGAAATCAAAGGCTTAAAGGGGGACCCAGGTAGTCATAAATTATACAAATTCACATTAAGTATGCAACAGTTGTGCACATTTATGTCTATGAACAAGGTAATGACATGAAAATCTTGAAGTTTATGAACACATTTTGTCAACAAACGTCAGAGGGGACGCCATCTTGGAAGTCGTCTACTCGCATGCGAACGGTCGCTATGAGAGATTGTGTGAACGGAAACAGTTGCATTTCACAGTGAATGTTGTGAAGACTAGGAAGTCAAGATGAATGCAAAAATTTCCTAAAAAGGTCTTTTTTCTTCCGAGAAACTGCTGACGAAATTTTTACTTTGAAACGGCTATGACTTTTGGCATCATTTTCCAGAAGGGAAGGAATGGCCATACAGGCAAATTGTACCTTAGATATTTTTCTACTTGTTTTGTGCTCTAAAAAAGCTCAGCTATGCAGCGCAAATTAGCGCCCACGGTTTTCCTAAAGCATGTAAAGCAGGAAGTAAAGTTTGCAATAGTGCCGTACTTGAACAACGTGCTTTTTCACCGGTGCGCACCTGTCTCTAACCAAAACAATGGCTTGTATCCATGATACTGCAAACACAAAGGTCAGCGTGAGGACAATCTTCCATTTTCTTTCACTGGGACTTATCAACCCATACAATATTCTCACAGAAATAATTTGGAAACTATCAATGCACCTTTCACCGGACTCATTATTGTACAGTTAGTCATCTTTGAGCCATTTTAACAATATTTGATCCGATTTTTGGTCACACTGTCTCATTATTCCTCATTACAATATTCTCAGGGAAAGAATTTGGAAACTTTGATTTTCCAGAGGCTGCCAGATTGTGATCATGCTAACTAGCCAAATTATTTTTTCAGATTTGGACTTTGTACCAACACTTTCAACAGGTGCAATCAAGACTTTGGCAAAAAATTTCAGTTTTAATTAACAATCGTCCGGTCACCCTTGTATTGACACAGTTATAACATAATATGGTGTAATATTTGTATTTTTAACCCATTATTACTTCTCCATGGAATGAACTGAGGCGTGTCAGGGAGGGGGAGGGATACGGTCATTCTTGCTGCGGATCCGTAGCCCTACCACTCCCTTTGCAGGTTGTGTTGGGGGAGCCACTCCCCCAACACAACCAGCAAAGGGAGTGTAGTGGTAGGGCTACGGATCCGAAGCAACAGTCATCCATAGTGTAACTACAACATCTGCAACGAAGTTATTCAATCTTACAAGATCTTGGCCAATTGTTTATGCAATGTGTCGTGACTGAACTTTTTTTCGATGACCGTAACCCAAATAAAGACATAGTTTGACAACAACAAATCTCTTTCTCGCCTGCACTGCCAATTTACACCTTTCACTCAGTGGCCCAAGCAAGACTACATACACAACAGTACAACAGTCAGGGTCTGTTTTGTTTTCTGGCGCGGAGATCCCCGGAAATGATTTTCATCACTCGAAGTGATTAATTTACGGTGACTTACCTTTACTCATCTTAAATTATCAACATAAACGCTTTACACGGCTACCATTTCATAATTTTCATCGTGAAAGTGTGGTAAATGAAGTTTTTCGCTGGTGAAAAAATGTCCCTGTTTGAAAATTTCGAAAATGTCCGCCACTATTGAACGCATGCGCAATGAGAAGGTAGTTTCCTTCAGCGCGCAGCCAGCGGTAGAAATTGGGAAGGGAACAGACTCATAGATCAGGTGACCCTTGGAGTCAAAGGTTACACGTTAAACACGTTTAACCTGTACGCCGCGCCAGAAGGTCGGTCGAAACGTCGTAGAAGTATCTATATCTTGGGCATTTATCCACTGTTAAAATACGAAAATGGCAGAAGAAGGTGGAGCCAAACTCATCGACGGAAAGAAAGTAGCAGAGTAAGTATGGCCGGACTTAGTGGGGATCGATGGCAGAGCAGAGAATACATACTGTATGTATGTGGAGCGGTTGTGGTTAGTGTAATTGTAAAGAGAAAAAAATGACTTCATCACAGTGCACAGCACAGTCCGTCACTGCATTAACCTCGGTCAATATCTTCCTGGCTGTGAAGTGTTACCTCTATACTCTCCTTGCCCAAGAAGACTGTTTTACTGTGTGTAGATAGACCTTTCAATTGGGAAATCTTCTGAAATCATTTCTGATCTCAAGGGCTCCACCCCCATGATAGGCCGCGAAACTTGCCACTCGAAAATAGTAAATTTTAGCACATACTACCTTACTTGGTGTACAGTTGCACCCTTGGGTGGAGATGTAAATTTGTTCAAATGAACATGTCAGTGTCATAAATATGCAAAAGGAAAATCCTGCCAATTGCTAAAACTCATAAACCATAAGTCAGATTTGGTTGAAACTTGGTGTGTAGTACAGGTGCCTTTACATAACATTAATTAGTTGTATTCAAATTGTGGTGAAATTTACATGTTTGTATTTTGGGGTAATTTCTCTGTTTTTTTAAAGTAAAAAATATTGTTTTCTGAAAGGGCTCGTCCAATTGCTGGTATGTACTATCCGTGTGGTGACCTCAGTTAGATTTATTCAAATTGTGGTGAAATTTTTATTTTTGTAATTTAGGGCAATTTTCCCCAATTTTGGTCAAATAATTTTTTGTCAAAAACCGCTTGTCTGTTAGCTTTGATATTTGGTTTTCAGGTTCATAGTGATGATCAAAATGTGATGAGGTATGGAATTATGATGAAATCTGCAACTTAGCATTTTGGGAGCAATTTTTGCCATTTTTTTCCCCTCAAAAATCACTTGTCTAATAACTTTGATATTTAGTAGACATGTTTCTAGGGATTAATGTAATGTGATATGTTCATATTATGATGAAATCTTCAATTGTGTATTTTTGATGCTTTTCTTGCCATTTTGGGTCCAGCAGTTCTGAAGTGGGCTATCAAAGATTTCCTCCTTCATCAACATGTGTTATTCTTACTTAACACAAAGGAGCTATATCGGGCGCCAGGTCACTTGTTTTGAATTTTCATAGAAATATCTTCAATTTTTGTATTTTTTGTTAAGTTTTTCTTTTCTCAATTTTTGACGAAAAAAATTCAGAAATTATCTGCAGTATTGATTTGAAATTCGGTTTGTCAGAATGAGATGAACAATGGGAACAACTGTTTTAGAATTTCTTTGTTGTTTTTGGTATAAAAATCTCTTTATAAGAACCACTTCCAATGCCAGTTTGAAATTTTGCATGAAGGTTCCTTTGAGTGTCGTACCATAAATTATTTAAATTATGTTGATATGTTAAGTTATTTAAATTATGTTGATATGATAAAAATGAATAAATATTGTGATAAGATTTTCTATTTTTGGCGATTTTATACCTACATGAATTTTTTAGTACATAATATGGTGATTTAATAATCATTTGATATGGTAAACTGTATTTGGTGTAAAACTGCAGTAAAAAGATCATTAGAAAGTAAAGATGAAGGTGATTTTGGCAGGTTTGGTTTCAAATCAAATGCATTCCATAATTTTTCCAATGTTAAAGAGTATCAAGGTTGGAAATAGTTCACCTTTTTTACACTTCATGCTAAATTTGCTCCAAGTCTGTGGGCATATAAATATCAAAACAATGAACTGCAGAATAAACTTCAGCAGACTGTCTCACAATGTGGTAGGCTGTTGTGTAGATCATTAGGTGAATGCCTTGGCCTATAGTAACTTGGCCAGCCGGTAACTGCTGCTGAGAAAACCCAGGTGACTCGCGCCAGTCTAACTTCTTGCCATCTGGCCCATGTACTTCTTTATGTAAACAAGGTCAATACTAATATTGTTGTGTAGCTGACACACTATTATAAAAAATTAGCATGGAAATATCTATATGTTTTGTTTTACAAAGTTTTGGGGTACAGACTAGTAATTGGGGACAAGTTTTGCCTGTTTTCGTGAAAAAATGCCAAATATGATAGATTGAAGTCCCTGGTCAATTGCAAAACTTGAGAATTGGTGCAAATTGGTGAATGCATGCTCAACTTAAAAAGGTATTTGTTCAAATGAAGTTAACATTACTAAAAATATGCTAATGAGTAGCATAAGTTTAAACTTGGTGAAAATCTCAATAACCATTGGTCAGATTCATTGTCTTGGCAAGGCAGCTAACATGCCATATTGTACAAAAAGTGTTGCATGCAAGTAGCCATATGGTGAGTCTACAAGAAGTTATTGCTTATAGATCTTGTAAACAACCAGCTTTTTTCATTTACAAGATGCAGAATGATGCTGCATTAAAATTTGTTCAAATGCATTTGATATGAATATCACAAGCTCAGGTCCATAGAAGCTATTAAATATTGTATGTACACTCACTCTGGTTTGCCAAATGTAACCAAATGTGAGCAAAGTGTCACTGACGCTTTTTTTTAAAAATGCACTGAGAAGGAAGAATTATCGTTGTATCTACCTTTTCCCAAGGGAATCTGTAGCATTTTGTCCTAAATTTGTATCTCTTAATTTCATATATTTCTATATACATATAAAAGAATCCTTGTGATTGTGTGTTTGATTACATATTCTTCAAGATGGTTCCCTTTTCCTTGGATAGTTACCCGTAACATTCATGTATATGCTATCACGGCTATCCAACTTGGGGAGGAGGAGGGAGGACTGTGTTATCTAAACAACCCTTTAAATGCTTTGAGGGGAGGAATGTGGATTTCTGCATTCATTCCTTAAATATTGTTCCCAGGGTGTGATACTGTAGCTTGATCTTGCAGTGATAGTGTGATTTTGAGAGTGATGTTTGCAGGTTTGATTGGCATGTGTGGCTGGCCACCCTTTATGGGGCTTTTCTCACTGATGATAATCAAAGTGATAAGAGTTAGTTGTATCATGGAGGCAGTACGCATTGATTAGCGACTTATGATGCAACAGGTAAGTACAGGTTTGGTTCAAAGCTTCTCTGGACACTTCAGTTCAAATGCATGTACACAACCATGATGGGACAGTAGCACATCTGGATTTTGATGAATCAGCAAGTTTTGACTTTCGGTTCAGCATGAAGGTACCAGAGACTCCATGTGTGCAACATTGTGTGACTTAAAACATACAAATGGTGCACCAATTAGCTGTGTTGTAACAAACATGGAACAGGTCATCAAAAGTCAACGTGTCAGTTGACATTGACACTTAGGTGTTTTCGCGAGAAAAAGAACTGAGCTTCTGTGAGTAAAGTAGCTGAGACAACACGGTCCCTTCATGTGCTGACAATTTACAAATAGGAAAATAGCTGTACAACAGCAGAATATACACTATTTAAGAATGACAAATTTATTCGTTTAAGTAATCATGCTGCTCACAGTCTATGGATATGAGAGCCCTGTTGTTTAACAGAATTGGAGGAGCTTCCTAAATGTAATACGTAGAGCATGATGCAGCATTGAGGTCTTTTTTACCTCAGTAGATGCAGCAATGTCTATCATACAAGTGGTACAGCATACTTCATGTAGGCAGTCATTGGGTTCAAGTATTAATTTGAAAGAGTTTAAATCAGAATCCATACTAGCCATAATTTGTTACGTTACATGCACAGTACAGCTGAACATCTAACATGTATCAAGCAATTCAGGACCCTTGGAGCTAAGATTGTAGGTCATTGACTCATTTCATCGGTTAACCATTACAGAGATATTAGAAGAGAAATCAAGGAAAACATTGCTAAAATTCAAGAAAGTTCCCCTGATTTCAAGCCAGGATTAGCTGTCATACAGGTAAATGGTATAATTGTTTTTAAATTTTATTTAGAAATGTTCAATTCAACTTTTTGTTTCCAAAGATATAATTACGTAGATTTTGTGACTGCTAAAATTTAGATGTGGTATGAAAGGGTTGCATTATTTTGTGTTGTTTACTCAAAATATGACTTTGTGATTACCTGTTTTCTAAAACTTTTAGATGACCCTGAAGTAACATTTATTGATATCCCTAAGGCATTGCTGTATTTACCTGATATATCTGTCTGAACAAGTACATTTACAGTCAAGTTTATGTCAACTGTCTCTCAAGGATCAGAAAACATGTTTATGCATTTGATTTATATGATTAGGTTGGCGACCGGGATGATTCAAATGTGTACGTCCGGAATAAAATCAAGTTTGGTGAAGAGGTAAGCCATTGCATTTATGTCATCACAGTGTTTTTATCAGATGATGAATGCGTAACAACAGGCATAGGTACATTATTGATAACAGCAAGTACTTCAGTAAATGGTAAAAAATTATCAAACTTATAAATATTTAGCAGAAAGTGTGCAAGGGTATGAATAAATCATAAAGTTATTTACGATGTAAAAATACAAAAAAAAATCTTTTCACTAGTTTCATGAACAGCGAGTATGACTGTAGAATATTTTGCCTTGCCGTCCCTAAGATAGCGGTGTGCTCATCCAAGGCTTCTGTTCAAAATAATTAAATACAAATGTAACCATCTAGGGTTTATTTGTTTAATTTTCTGCAAAACTGTCTTCACAATCCCAAAATTCAAGAGTCTAACTGTGAAGCCCTTTCATCACAGAATTTTAAAACCAACTTGGCAGCCCATAAAACAATAATTGCTTGCAAAATGTGTGTACCGTAACAGCATTATCATTCATATGTCAACAATAGCAAATTTGGCATGATCACAGGATGTAGTGTGATCAACCTGGCGTAAGGTCACATGTCAGCCAGGGATAGAATGACCTTTGACTTGAGTACTGATCACAGTCACCACACAACTCTGCAGGTTGTAAATGTTACACCAAAGAAATATCCATAAAAATAAATATACATGCAATTTTAATGTAGAAACACAAAAATTGACACCATGACGAAAATTGTTTTCTCACAATTGTACAAAGATGTGATAATTATGATGATGAATAGATATTACTGTACTTTGCATGCAAATTAATAGACTGAAAACAAAATGAAAAGAAAGATTGGTTTAGATATTCCCTATTACCTAGTGTACTGTTTTTCCTATTTTTATAGTGGATAGTAATTTTCTTGTCGTAGTAATGTATGGCTTCTGTACCTTGGTAACAATGATATATAAAGTATCAAAGCATTTTTCTGTCAATAAGACTATTTGTTTATTATGAATTTCCCCAAGTTTTAGTAAACTGAATTTCCTGCAGTTTTTCCCAAGACGTAACTGGCAGCCTGCAGAAGTGTGTATATTTTATGGACTCTGGATTTCTTGAAAAAAATTAGACTAAGTTTTTGCTTTAAGTAGGACAATCAGATAACAAAAGCATTCTAAGATATCCATTGATTGTCCACCTGTTGGAGGTCACCCAGGTTTCTTAAATCTATCCTATTTTCACAACCATCAGGTTGGCATGAAAGCAAACCACTTCAAGCTTCCCAGGACAACAACACAAGCTGAGGTAAACAAAAAAATCCCTTATAATACAAAATATCAAAATATATAGATTAAGCTGCCATTGGCTAGTTCTTCATGAAATAACATGTTTGTGTATTCATAATGACAGGTGATATCACAGTTGATATTGGTTAATAATTCACCATTTCTACTAAGGTGGAGTGGTCACTTGATTACGATATGTCCTAACTTAGACTTGCACAAAATTACAAGGTGCTATTCTCTTCCGTTGATTCTGCTGATTTTAATATATTCTGGTGAAATTTTCTCTTCTCACTTATAAAAGGAGGTGTGCGTCAAAAATTTAGCAATTCTCCCTAATTTCAAAACAATTCCATTTCTGAACAATGTCAGATAAATTCCTGATAAGAACTAAGATGAAGCCAAACACAAGAGGTATTTGTAAAAGAGAATTTAATTTTATGCAATTTGTGCATATATACCTATGTTTAACAGTGTCAAATATATTAATCTCATAATGTCAACATTAATGCCCTATTGACATCTACATGTATACTGGTTCAGTTTCCCAGTGGTTACTATTCACCTGTCTTCTTGCTTGTCAGCTTTTGGCCAAAATTAATGAGATCAACCGAGATAACTCGTTCCATGGTTTGATTGTACAACTGCCACTAGAAAGTGACCATCAGATTGATGTAAGCACAGTCACTAATGCTGTATCACCATTGAAGGATGTGGATGGGTGAGTAGCGCCATTGCTAGCCAATCATTTTCCCTGGCAAATGTCACTTTTACAGATTTTCTCTTGATTTAAAAAAAAACTGAACTCCAGTGGTGAGTCAGAAGATGGAAGGGACATGATCTGCCTACCAGCTCTGTGTTATACATATGTACATCTGTGAATTCAATGTAAAAAGTTTGCTGTGTAGTAAACCAGTAATAAATATCTTTCATTATAAGAGATCCCTTGATTCATGAATTGATATACAACAAAAAGACGAGTTGCATGAAGAGACTGATATAGTAATCTTTTGTGTTTAAATAGCTCAATAGTTTGGACATGATGTCAGCTGGTTCTTTTGTTTGACCGTCATACAGCAATGACCAGTGAATATGTGTGTCCTTGAAAAAGCGATTAAGCTGTGCTGGGTTTGGAAGTGAACTAGATTCACATTTAGCAAAGATTCACCATTGAACAGTTTTCTGTCATTTTGTACTGCTTTCTGTTTTCCATTTGTAATTTGTTGGATGAGAGGAAAGTATTTGCTGTACTGAGAACTGCTACAAAACATTCAATTCCTGTCAATACATGTCATCTTCCCAACACAATAAAAGTGACATATATATTTTACTTTATAAAGAGTGAGTCTGTTACTAATCAAACCATTTCAATCCTTTGTGGTTTTCTGGGATGCTTTCGCTTGTTTATTTTTAATCTATTTGTTAATATATTTGTGCGACTTGAAAAAGTTGCACACTCCAATTCCATAACTTTCCTGTTCTCACCACTAGGCATTTCCTGTAAAATTTCATTTTTGCACTCAAAATATGACTTAAGTTCTGCCCTGAGCAAAAGAGAGTGCCACAAAATAACGACTAAAGTACATATGATTTTTCATGCATTTAATTTTGTCTTGCAGCCTCAATGAAGAAAACGCAGGCAAACTGGCCAGAGGAGAAATCAAGAAATGTTTCATACCATGCACACCAAGAGGCTGTCTTGAACTCATCAAAAGAGCAGGTGGGATTCATAAATAGTGCAAATATGATAAAAGCCTTCTGCACACACTCAGATGGAATCTGACTCCTTATTCTCCTTAACAGCTCCTGTTCCTTGAACTCTCTACTCTTGGACATAAAGGCCTCTCCCAATGTCAACACTTAAAAAAGGTTTATCTTTTGGAGAGCATTTTCATTCTCATAACTGAGGGTGCCACTGAATATTGTTCAAATTTTTGGAGATAAGGGGCTATAATTTTTTGTAAATTTGCTAAATTTGTAACTTGTTGGGTAGAGATCAGTTGGTAGAATGACAGACAGAAAAAGAGCAGAGGTTCTGCTAACAATATTTGTATAATGAAAGTAAATTTTAGAATGTGCATTTTACTGGATAACCAGTGATCCCATTATATCATCAAAGCAAATTTGCTTGGAGATTCTAATATTCATAATGTAAACTTTTCTCAAAATTTGAATTTCATTTGTTTGTAGTTACAAAAAATAAATGACTTTACTTGTGTATCTATGTTTCTTAGTGTAACTCCTTGCCAGACTTTTGAGAAAGTTAATTTTATAAGTTTTCAAGTTATTTAGTCAGACATCTGAATATTAAATATAATGACAAGGTTTGTTAAGCGTATAGTGGGTCTAAAGCAACAAGCAACATGTCTAGCATTTGATTGGTCACTATACAGGCGTTGACGTTGATGGTAAGGATGCAGTTGTGATTGGTCGCAGCAAGATTGTGGGTGCTCCCATGTCAGATCTGTTGCTGTGGAACCACGCAACAGTCACCACATGTCATAGTCACACCAAGGATATAGCTGAAGTGGTAAGTAATTTGAACCAGAATCTTTCGTCAGAAATGCTTAATTATACCTATCAGGAATATCATATTACATGGTTATTGCATGCAGATGATATGTTGAAAATGTCAGTTTGTGCATATCAGGCATGGAACTTGTGAAAAAGTAGTGAAATTAAAATCAGTGAGTTGGTTGCATCCATCTTATAAGTATAGGTATTTAGGGACCTGATACCACTTTTCTTCTGTGTTTCAGATATAGTTTGTTTGGAATAATACTGTTAAAGTAATTAATAACAAGAAATTCTGAAAATGTTAATATAAAGAACCTTCTTGCATGCAAGGAAAGTACACTTTTCCTGACTCTTTGCATTTTGTAGGCTTCCAGAGCTGATGTCTTGGTCGTTGCTGCTGGTAAACCCCTATGGGTGAAGAAAAACTGGGTGAAGCCTGGAGCTGTTGTAATTGACTGTGGTATTGGATTTGTACCAGGTAATCAGCAGGGAATTTTTTTTCATCGAGTACAAATTTTGAATACACAGTTCAAAAATTTTAAACATTTGATAATAATTGTATCATAGACTTTTGAAAGACTCATGAAGTGTACCACTTAAATAGATCTGATATGCCTACACTTGAAAGTTTTGAAAGGGGGGATAAAATATTGTAGAGTGTAAAACATGGTCTGGAGTAGTTGTTTTGTGTCCTGCCATTCCTTTGGTATTTGAATTATAACTACAACAAATTGTGTTTTATACTTGTTGATATTCTATTCGCCCTTTCAAAACTTTCAAACTTTCCAGTATAGGCATATCAGTTTCCTCAGTGGAGGAGCTGCCTGCTGAGTTTGGTGGAATCCCTGTCAGTCTTCAGACAATAAAACAGAGTCTTGTTTAGGCAAATGCCAGGCTATACAGCAACTGCTTGGCTAAGTTGCTGTGTAATCACCTAATTAGGTGTGCCAAATACCCACATCAGCTGTAACATCTTTAGTTTCAATTAATTAATTTGACAAGCTGTGTGAAAGTACTGCATCACCCTATTTCGATCATTGTGGAATGAGCTGCAGTGCGACAATATTTGAATACCTTCATGTCCTTTATAGACAATCTGTCGCTCAATTGTAAATTGTCTGATCAGATTCCAAAGTAATTACTTTGATTACATCTACAATGTAACACTTATGAGTACGGTATATGTTTGACTGACATGCTCTGTTGCCGGCCACATTCCCTCCACGTCACCACAAGGTATTTGTACACTCCTGTCACTGCAGGAGCAACAGAGTCATTGATGGCTATTTACGTACTTAAGATGTTTGAAAGGTAACAGTCATAGAAGTTTAGTCCCCACTTGATCTAAAAAATTGAACTTTTGTCATTGTTCAAAGTTCAAAAGTTTCAACAGTGAGAATGCAACCCATACAATAACACTGTAAACAATAACACATGTGTTAAATACATGTATGTAAGTAATATGATTTTCACTAAAGGACAGCACACAACTAGGGTTGATCATAACAATCAAGGTTGAATGGTGTGACATCATCAGATCATACACAGCTACAGGGCTTCCTTTATTTTTCAGATGCGACCAAGAAGAGTGGTCGACGTATGGTTGGAGATGTGGATTTCCCTGAAGTGAAGCAAGTGGCGTCCCACATCACTCCAGTGCCTGGTGGTGTCGGTCCAATGACAGTGTCCATGCTGCTATTAAACACCTTTGATAGTGCCAAGCGGACTTTACAGAATCAGCAGGTTAGTAGACCCAAACCCAATGGCTTTCCGCTACACACCACCCAGCGCTTCCTTCACTGGGCACGAAGACTTAAGTTTTGAAACTTCCGTCCTGGATTCAGTCTGTTCTCCACGGTGCAGAGTTGTCATTTTGGCACGAACAACATGATTCTGTGCAAGGTAGCTCTATAGATTACTCAGTGCAGGGTGCTGGCTGGTACATTAGAAAACGATTTCAATAATTTCAAAATGCCTGCACATACAGTGTGTTGACCGTTGCCAAAATGAAAATTCTTGATTTTAGTGTTACCCTACCACTACCCCCTACCAACCCCTGTCTCAGTTGTTTGGGTCAACCCAACAATGTGAAATAATGAAAGCATGATAAATTAAAAGCAAAAATGGATAGGGTATGTGGTTAAGGTGGGAAGGGTAAATACGTTTACCTCTCAATATACATGTACTACTGAATTTGTAAAATGATTCTGCAAATTTCATTGCTTTGAAAATGTAATTTCATAAAGGTGTTGGATATCTTAAAAAAAATAAGCCTCCAATTTTGTGCCTGAAGCAGGTGTCTTCCACTAAAAATATACCTTGTACAGTCCAAACTGTATATCTGTATGTGTCAGAAAGTTTTTAAAAAGTATGGGGAAATATTATCACAAGTGTACATTTTGTACTAAAATTACTCTAGCTGTATTGTGGAAATAAGATAATTCTGTGTTCAATAATCGCCTGAGAGAATGGTTATAAGGTAACAATGGGTTGCTTGGTGCTTAGAAAAGGAAAAATTCATTACTATTGATCAGATTGTGTATAAAAACTCTTTGAATTAATTTCACACAATTATTAGAATGAAATTGTTGATTATATGTTGTCACTCAAGATCAGTGCCTAATATATAATACAGCAATGGCATTTACAATCAATGACAAATATTGATTGAATAATGTATAATTGTACAAAAGAATTGTATTTCTATATTCTGTGTTTCTTGTGTTATGTGTGTACTCTTTCTCTAAAAATAAGGTGTGACTGAATATTAGTGGACACTCAGAAAATGCTGTAATCAAAATTTCCTAGTTTGGTCAAATTTATTGTGAAAACCTAACTAGTCCCATGAAATAACTAATAAATAATTGTACGATCATCAGTGGATACAATACATCCATTCTGTTTGTGAGTGTAGCTTAATGTTCAGTCTCATCTATTCTGTGATCAGTACATATTGTTTCCAGCCTTGTATTTTAAATTCTTGTAATCTGTTTGTGTCCTGTGATGTCCTTGTTTGTCATCTGAGTGTCACAGTGTCATGCTGTTTTATTTAGTCCTTGTTATCTAAAACAGGCATTCTTCACAACACAATGTGTTACTGGCTCACTTCATCACTTTCTTCAAAAAGAGAGTGTGTTTTTAAATGAGTGTTGTTGTTTTTTGCTGTAAAATGTTCAATGTAAATTTTCTTGCCCCATCCCTGAAATGTAAAATTCTGAAAGTCACACCAGAAAACTTAAAAGGCAAACCAATGCCATAGCCCATTTAAGGAGTCTGACTTGAAAAAAAAATTACAACAAAAAACCCAGTTCTTGTATGTGTGAATGGTTTTAATGCGCTTTAACTACAGGCAATTGTTCATGTTGCTTCACATGTTATATTGAAATTATTGAGCCCTTCATTGATTGAGACATTGCATTGAAAAACTTTTTTTTCTATTTCTATATGAAATTCATTGACTAAATATACTTACATAACATGATGTAAATGGTTCATCGTGTTCATTTCATGCATATTCTTCAAACCATTGAAATAATTAACATACCGGTAACTCTGAACATTTTGTATTGTATCATTCATGTGCAGATTGCAATACCACACAGCTAGTCAATAATTTCCACATTTTTTTGCACATGATCTTCAACATCATACACTGTTGTAGTGCTGGGCCTACCCACAGTCTTACTGAGGGACTGCGGATAGGCCCAGCTTTCAATATTATCTGATAATAAGCTTAGCATATTACAAGCGTCCAACATCAATAAAAAATGAGCTTGTTGTCTTCTGTAGTTTGCAGTAGTTCTAGGTACATGTACAAGTACATGAAGTAGACGTTTAATGAATCATTGAATGATTGAGTTTGTCACATTGAGTGGTCAGGGACAATCAAAGCAGTAAGATTACTGTAAAATGATTTTAATGCTAATTCTTTCTTTTTTGAGAAAAAAGGTTTTCAGTTATTGAGTGATGTACATTCTGTAGACTGCATTTTATCCCCTGTCACATGTTGCTTAGGTTAGGGAATACAAGTGATTTTCTTTGGTTATGGATATGTGTTTTAGTTATGATTTTGGTCAAATTTGAGAGTTTACTAAGCTTGTTGTACTTTTCCTCAAAATTTTATTTTTAGGTTTCTGAAGGGAAATCTTCATGAAATTTGCTTTGTGTGTGAGAACAGTTTGAAAAGTGGAAATTCCCTATTTTATTTTTTTAAGTGGCTTGTTGTGGTGCATGTGGTATACTCAAGTGAATTTTTGAAACTCTCCAGTGACTGTAATATTTGCCTTTAATAGACCCTTTTGTTTTGCAGTTGTTTTATCTTACACCCTTGTAAATAGCAAAGTCTTTCTAGTTGCGTGTTTTCCTACATACTACATGACCCAGAATATGAGCCATGCAAAGCAAACAACACATTGAAGATATTTAAAAAAAGAGGATGATAAAAGCTCATAGAAATTGCACAAATGTACAAAATGTCAATTTTAGACTATTCATTGAATGATTGAAAAGGGCAAAATCTGGGTGCAAGGATGCATCATCCATATTTAAAAATAGATTGTGACATCCATGTGCTGGATTTACATCACACCATCAGCAGGTGACTTGTTGAAACACCATAAACCAGAAACAATCAAACAAAAACTTGGCAAAACTTGCAGCTTCTGGGTCTTGTACTTCTTTTCCTTGAATGCATTAATGGTGTTTGTGGTATATTAAGAATATTTTGTCTAACTTGTTGTTTGCTGTTTTACTAGAGGGTTTACCCATTCACTGATAATATTGGGCTCATGTGCTATTTTATAGATATCTACTAACAATTACTGGTGATTGTTTATTGATTTTATTGTGATGAAAATTGGTCTTTTTTAGAGAAATTGTATTTTATGAGGTATGATATTTGTTGAATTTTTAAAGAGGGGAGCATGAGGGTTCTGTTAGTTGCTTGCACCCAAACAGTGTTCTCTGAATAGACAATTCCTCTTCCTGTTATAAGGTCCCATAATTGTCACAAAACCGCCTAACTATTATAAAATGTGACCAAGAAGTGAAATTCTTGCCAGAAATGACCCAGAATGTCTGACCCCAGTTGTGAAATGTCAGTATCGAAATTCATGCTATTATGTTAGGGTGCAAGCAACCATCAGGTTTGTTTGCTCTGTAAATTTAACCACAACTCGGAGAATAGGAGTTAAGGTTTTGGATATGGTAAATTTTGGGATGGAAATATGCCGGAAACTTACCTGAATTTATGCTGAAATGTCACATCACAGAATTGTCCACTCATTCGTGAAAATTTACACAGTTGTTTTCAACAAGAGTAAATTTCTGGTATAGCCCCAGCTTCACTCATAGCACCGCAAGAAAAATTCATGTGTTGCCCAAAGGTTTGAATACCACCTTGAACCAGATAGGTATTCCATTCAGAAATTTAAGCGAAATCAAATCGGTGCCTTTGCAACAATACTTGATAAGTTTCAGCTTTGAAATTGGAGTAATATCAGTAACATGCATTGTTTCTTTGACAAAACCTTTATTCAAATTCAAAATAACATGTTTGTTCCATTCAGAGTGTTAGCTGTTCAGGTCTTTCTCAGTTTTAGTGCATCCTCTGTCATAACATGTCATGACAAAACAAGATTAAGAAGCATTGTGTGTAAACAGGAAAATTCAACAAAAAGATAAGTTACATAACAATTACCTGATTATCCTTGCTGTTCTGGTGGCCATACACCAGTTAGTATACCCATGGAGACAACTAATATGTGTGCTTTGGTCTTCAACGAGTGCCTTGAAGTGATTGATGTACTTTGCGTTCTATTGAATGCCAAGAAACAGAGTTCCCTAGGGTTCCAGATATGAATGGGTTCTATTTGGCATATGGCTGTGCCTTCAGAACTTTTTTTACAACTTCAAGGTGGCGTCAGTATTTCAAATTGTTCATGCGTTCCTCCGAATACAAAATCTTATGCAAAAAGTGTTCTTTTACGATGCCCAACAAAAATTACCCTTTGTTACAAGTTGTTCAAAGAGTCATCTTGACAATTCTTAGAAAAAAAGCAAGTTTTTCTGCACACTTCAAAGGCACTGTTCAAGGTTAAAGCACTTTCCTGATGAATTTCATTCACTTACAAGCATTCTCAATATATTCTCATAACTATATGCATATTACATACAGAGAATCACCTTACAACCTTAACTTTTACTGTATCTTGCGATAACACTATGCAATTTACTATCCAAGTACTTCCCAACTCGTTCTCAGAGAATGGAAATTTATAAAATAGTATGAATCTACGATTTTACAAGATTGCAGTGTTTTAATTTCATGATGAAGTATATTACAATAAAAGAATCTATTTAAAATGATATGATGGTCATATGTTCATGTGGAAGAATGTGCCTGGTATGCAGCTGTATATGTTTAAGTGTTTGTATGTGCTTCTATGTTCAAGTACCCTACTTCGTGCTGTTGGCCCTTGCTGTTTATTCTGTACGTCTGACTCGCAGCGTGTTTGCAAGGTTATATCTGATTGGTCGATTGTCACTATTCACAGCAACTTAGGGAGTTTATTTGTATTATTTCATTATAACGGTAAGATTCTGCCAACCAATTGGATAACAGCTTCGAAATCACTGCAAGTCGGCCCATTCTGTAAAGGCATACACTATTATATGGAGTAATTTGTATTGCTGTGAAGCCCTCTAGTGTTGGAGCTGGTCATGCATATGATGTTACTGATGCGGAATGTTGATGACAATGATTGCAAAGACAGAAGAGTCGACGACATTGATGGCGAGAAAAGCTTGGGATGAAGACGTGGCTTTTGGAACTGTTTGGGAATGTAAAGTTGGTACAAGCCTGTGACATAGCATAACAGGATATCATGCAGGAACTTTTGAAATTTGTCACTGCTGCTGTGACCTTAATGATAAAGACAAAGTGTCATACACCTGTGTGAGACAGCCACTAACTGCGCCCATAGGAAGGAAGCAATTTGGCAAAAGATGTTCCCATGGTGAACATGTAAACCCCTTACAACTAAAACATTCATAACATTGACCTGCAGAGACTTCATAGGCATTGATTTAATATGTGTACTGTAATCCAGAAAACGTTTTGTCCAGCCGTATATGTAACAATTTAAATCACATACACGGTTGATTGAGCCAAGTTTACCTAGTTCACATTAGATAGAGGGACTGTGCCTAGTTCTACAAACAAGGCAAACACACTTTATGCGCTACAATGTGTAAAACAATCAGATACACAAAATATGTGTTCTTCTATCATCAGAAACTTTGAAGATGCTCACATCCTGTTATACTGCTCACACATTTCAAAAATTTTACTGCCGTATAGTATTGACAGAACTTACCATCAGAGTAGAAAGCTGACTTCTACGCCAATACTCTCAACATACACACACGATGAAAAATTAACACAAATGGAAAAAAAAATTATTCCAAGAACACAAAAATGATTAATTGTGTCATATAAGATATTTTAGTTTCTGTACAGAGAAGTAGCGACCAAACTTCAGGAATCTGACTCAAAAAAAGTTCACTGACTGCCCCTGTCTGCAAGATAAGGGTGAGTTTGGATTTTTTTCAGACATTTGGTTTTCATCCGTGTTTAACATTTCTGTTGTGTGTATGTGAGGTGCTGTATCTGTCAACACCAGCATGCGAGCATTTCTGACCAACTCTTTACCAAACACATGAATCCATCACATGGCTTTCCCTTCCCTCTGTCTGGGCACATCAACCTATTTTGTAACTCTGTCACTTCCCCTCTAATATTGGCTAGAAGTCTACTTTCTAACCACAATCTGTTTTGTTGGTATCCCAAGATTTATCCACAGTTTAGTCTTATATGGAATGAAAATTTCAACAGTATTGTTTCTGGAGTCAATTTTGTAATATCTGTGTTTGATAGACTACAAATTCCCTATTACAAGGGAATAAATGTTTTTGATATTTATTTTAGTAAAAACTTTTTTATGTGACATCCATAGATGTATAACTGAGGCCGTAATAAAGTAGATATCATGCTTACCATCATATGGTCACATTTATATGTAATATGTGGAGCAATCTTTTGTGTCTAGCCAAGACTAATGCCTGCGATCACTTGCTTTAACCATGGTGAGAAGGTTGCAAATAGGTATCGTCTTATAAATGCAAGTTCTGAAACAATGCAAGTTCATTTGGTTTGCGTGCATTCTTTGATTGTGGGTGTTCTTTGTCAAATAAGCATGTTGGCTTTAACTCATTTCATGTCCTTTCTCACAAGTCAACTGTACTTTCCATGCCAGCAAAACTTTCTGCCTCTTTTTATCTATGGTTGCCATGCATGATGGGCACAGGGAAAAGGGGAATCACAAAACTAACACTTGTTCTTTAAGCAATTCAGATACTTACAAAATATTGGCAGATAAATGTGCAACCCCACCAACTAACTGTTATGTTACTGAGGTAGAAATCCACCATACAGGAGAGAAATTACACAAGGAGACGTTTGATATAGGAATATCATCAATGAAAGCTCACCAGATACTGTAACCATTACGATTTCCAAACTAGAAATACTGATAGTGTGAAAATTCAGGGAGCAATATTCAGCTGAATATTACTGATAATGTAGAACCAGCACTTCCAGAAGGCCAGGCGGAACTCAATTAAATATCCAAATGCATGTTTGTTTTGTATTTTGGCTTCTACGGTAAAGAAATTCAAGATGTCTTCATTTGTTTTACAGATTGGTAAGTGGTCAATAAGACATCTACCGTTGAAACTACAGGATCCAGTGCCATCAGACATTGCCGTCTCAAGGTCTCAGACTCCAAAGAATGTCTCCGAGTTGGCCAAGGAACTGCAACTGCTTCCGGAAGAGATCGACTTCTACGGAAAGACCAAGGCAAAGATATCCCTCTCTGTTTTAGATAGATTGAAGGATAGACCAAATGGCAAATATGTAGTCGTCACTGGGTGAGTTAATCATAAACTCAGCCATTATGGCAACAAATGGTTCAACATGTTGCGGCTTGATTGATATTGAAAAGTTTTCTTAATTTAATGCTTCCGTTTATGCTTTATGTGTTATCAACTATGTATATTATGGGGGTGGGGTAGGGGTCAGGGGGAGCTTCATTCACTGTCATGTAGTCCCAGATGTTGAGGAACATCAACCAAAGGATTGCAAAGTAGAGACTTCTAAATAATGACTGGGCATGAACATTAGTGCCAAGGGTGTATAAATTTGCTGAAATCACTTGTTAAAAAATTGCAACCTAGCAAAGTTTTTCTCCGTATTTTTCAACACCATAGCATTACTAGTGAAGTAACTGAAATTGAAATGGGCTCGTGATCAGGTTGTAATTTAGACTGAAAAGTCTTTCTGAAAAGAAAGGATCCTGTGAAGTATTGTCAAATCATAAGTTACCTGTCACACTAGTTGTCTTTACTTATTATGTCAGTAAATGTGCACCAAAATGTCCTTTTGTCCCCTTTGCAGCATCACTCCAACTCCACTCGGTGAAGGTAAAAGTACTACCACCATCGGTTTGACTCAAGCACTTGGAACTCACCTGGACAAGAACGTCTTTGCCTGTGTACGTCAGCCATCACAGGGACCAACCTTTGGAATTAAGGGAGGAGCTGCAGGAGGTGGCTACTCTCAGGTCATTCCTATGGAAGAGGTGGGTTATTTGACAGAGTCCTATTGAAGCACATTCAGGTTTATACTGGTTACTCATAGTCAAAATATAGGTGATTCCAACACTCTGAGTCTTCCTCTCAGCTAATTTCAAGATCACCGTAATTTTTTCTTCACCAGTAAACTGCACTGTCAAGTCATAATTTCTTAATAATTAGTAAAACTCACTGGCTGTCCTATTTCACTCTTTTTGTTGATGTCTCGCTGGACACAGTGATCTACATGTATTTCTCACTTACAACTTTATTTTTTGTTTCTTTTACGACTTTATCACCAACAGTTCAACCTGCATTTGACTGGTGACATCCATGCAGTGACTGCCTCTAACAACTTACTGGCCGCAGCCATTGATGCCAGGATGTTCCATGAAGCCACACAGTCAGACAAGGCACTCTATGGAAGATTGGTACCGGAGAAGAAAGGAAAGAGGGAATTCTCCCAGGTGCAAGTAAGAAGACTGAAGGTACGTTATCTTGTCTTTCTTATTCATAACTTCTGCATTCTTGTAGATAAAGAGGAGAGTCCCTATTGACAATTGAGTCCCAAGTATCATAAAGTGTATGTTTGTACACCTGAAGCATTCTAAATAATTTGTGTCTAAGATATATATTTCATCCTCTTAATGAATTACTAGTGGCTTAGAAAAACAAAGGAGGAAATTGCATTATCAGAATGAGGGTAGAGGGCTTTTGATTGCGGAATAACAGTAAGGCTGAAAGGTGACACAGGAAGGAACACTCAATGATATATTTTCTGACATGTGTTGAATAGAAATTGGGCATTGAGAAGACTGATCCAAATGAACTGACCGAAGAAGAAATTACCAAATTTGCTAGGCTGGATATTGATACTTCCACTATCACATGGCAAAGAGGTAGGTGAATTAGCCAATCAGGGTACTCTTACATTATATTCAGTAGTACACTGACTTATGATTTACCATATGTTATGATTTGTGCCTTCAACCAGTTGATCAGTTGACTCTGTTATCACCCTACTGTAAGTGAGCTCTCTGTTCAGAATGGCAAGAGGTTGAACACTATGCCAAGTACAGTAAAGACATTTGGGAAGGGTGAATCTTTGAAGTTTATAGAAGTGTTCATTAGTCTTCAAACATTTACAAGAGTTTTCTATTGGAATGACAAATGTCATTCATTGTGCAGCAATTACTTGGATACAATAAAACATTGATAAGTAATCTATCATACGTTTCCAGGCTTTTTGCATCAGAATTTGTGTGCCTTTTATGGTGTTGTATATTCAGTAGTAAAGGAAATTTGAAAATTGCATTTCAAGAGAAAACCTTGATTGCTAGTAAACTCTTGTACAATTCAGGCAACAACCAAGTAAGTCAGATTTTTGTACCACAAATGATGTTTTAGATGTTTCAATCCATCAAAATGTTGATTTTCCGATTCTCATTCAAATAATAATCATGGAATGTGAACAGTTTAAAAAAATTGAGGCTTTTCAAAATGTATGCATACATGGTCACTGGTCAGTGGTGTGGATTCATTTATTTGGAAGGTTTCTCCTGCTTTTTCCATCAATTCTATCATGTAGTAAAGATACGTGTGACCTCTGTTTGACTCTTTGAACCCTGACCCCCTGGTGACCCATTGACATCATACGAAGGTTTATCCCTGAACAGGGTTCAAAGGGTTAATGTCAGTATACTCTTTTTAACTTATACGGGTGTTGTCATAAAAATGTCTAAATCTCATTAATAGAATTTATTTCTCATCACAGTAATGGACACCAATGATAGATACCTAAGGAAGATCACCGTCGGTCAGTCACCAACAGAGAAGGGGCTGACTCGGGAGACCCAGTTTGACATCACCGTGGCCAGTGAAATCATGGCTGTTCTAGCACTGACAACTGATCTGAAGGACATGCGTGAAAGGCTGGGAAGGATGGTTGTGGCAAGCGACAAGGCTGGCAACCCAGTGACAGCTGATGATCTGGGTATTGGTGGCGCCCTCACAGTCCTCATGAAGGATGCGATCCGACCAAACCTGATGCAGACATTAGAGGTGAGAGAGAGACAGACTTTCTGATAAATACATGGCATGGCTTTTACAGAGTGACTTACCTATGGCCAGAAGAACAAACTTCCATGGGTACATATTTGCTTGCATGAAAGGATGGAAAAGAGTTGTTTATCTAAAGATCTAATGGTGATTTAAAATTTTGCCAATATCATTGTCTGATTTTCGTTCTTGCCTATGACAAAAATCTCCCAGCAAATGAAAGTTTTATGTGTTTTTTTAATCCAAAGAGGCGAAATATGGAAATTGTACAAATAGATTGTGTCTGCATTGGTGGCTTCACAAGTTGTGATGGATCTACGATTTCATTTCACAGGGCAATCCAGTGTTTGTTCATGCAGGACCATTTGCCAACATTGCCCATGGAAACTCATCCATCCTGGCTGACAAAATTGCTCTAAAAATGGTGGGTGAAGAGGGATTTGTTGGTGAGTCACAGATATTTGTGTAAGGTTGCCTTGTCAGGTGTGTTTTTGTGTCAGTTTGGTTCAGAGTACATTTTGTTTTAGGATTAATTTAAGACTACTAGTGTGTAGGAATCCTTTGCATGCTTTTTTTCATACCCTTTTGTGTCAATACAGGGTAAAGAAAATGAAATCAATTTCATTACATGCAGACATCATCGTAAAATGTACATGCTATGTCTGAGGAGAATTGCGAATCTTCAGTTGTGTGTCATGAGTCACTATCAATGAAGTAAGTGTAACCAATTATTTTGTAAATCAAATAAACAAATACAGTAGGTTTAACTATGGTGTCTTATCCATTCAAAAGTTACTTCTTTCTATTTTACTATTCAGAATTCAATTTTACAACTCGACATCCTATTCTGAATTTGATTTTACAACTCAACATTCTATTCTGAATTCAGAATGGAATGTTAGGTCGCAAAATTGAATTAAGAATAGGAAAACAGGAAGTAGTAATTTTTGGCATGGATGGGACACTATCAGTGAATTCTTCATGGCTTACTCATTTTCTGTCCACAGTGACGGAGGCTGGCTTTGGAGCTGACATTGGAATGGAAAAATTCTTCAACATCAAATGTCGGTACTCCGGACTCGTTCCAAATGCAGTTGTGTTGGTTGCTACAGTGAGGGCTCTCAAGATGCATGGTGGTGGTCCAAAGGTAAGGCCACTGAGGAATGGAGGAGGACTTTGAAAGAATGTCAGACAACATTTTACTGATTACAGAGAGACAAGACATTCAGAGCAAGACTTTCCTTGTTTACTTCTTGAATTCTCCTCCTATGTCAGTGTTGGTATTGCTGTCAAGCTTCTGTAAGGCAACATAATTTTCCCTTATCCTTTCATGCAAATGCTGTGGTTCTTTAGCCCCAGTGGTGAAGTTAGATCTACATAGTGACAAAGTGGAGGGAACTGTTGTTAAAGAAGTTCATAGTAAAAATATTAGGACTGTTTTGATAAGCCATTCAGTCTGTGGTGAATGTTTTCAGATATTTACAGTAACTGAAACCTTTAGTTCAAAGGTTACTTGTCAACTGCAAAGTCAAAACTCTATAATGTTACAACTGATGTAGCCTTTTTACCTAGAGTAACCTTTGTACTTCCTAATATGGTCATATCTATGGAAGTAAACAAAGAATTCAGCCATTATGTCACACAACAAGGACTTTTTTGCTCATTCAATAGCAGTACATAAGGCAGCATTGATGTGGCTGTTTTCCTATGATTATTTTGCATCTCCATAATCTCATGTATGACAAATATGCTGCTTTGCTGTTTTGGAGGAATATTTCCAGCAAATGTATTTAGACCAAATTTTCCTTGAAACACTACAATCAGTGTAGAAGAGCACTGGCTGCGAATTTGATCAGTCTTTCCCTGTGTCTTTGATCCATATCAATAGTAAATTTTAGGTACCGGTTTTAAACTTTTATGATTTTTATTCTCACTTACTTGAAGCTCTGCATCAAAATACAATGTTGAAACCCTGTGGTTGCTTTGCTGCCAGAAATGAAGAACAGCCACCCAACAAAACTATCATTGCTTTCAGGTGACAGCTGGTCAGCCTTTAGCCAGGGAGTACACAGAAGAGAATGTGGAGCTGGTTGAGAAGGGATTCAGTAATCTGAAGAAACAGATTGAGAATGCTAGATTCTTTGGTGTGCCAGTAGTAGTTGCTATCAACTCATTTTCGTAAGTGTTCAACAAATCTTTAGTGCGGTGTTTTCTAGAGGTAATAATTAGTGGTGGCGAGAGATTTTGCCTGTATTGTTAATCATTTAAATCATGCTATAACCCATTGAAATTACATAATGAATGTAGAATATTTTCCATCTTTGTCAAAACAGTAATTTTCAAGACCTTGGAAAAGAAGTAACTGCTTTTTGTAGAGATTTGAAAAAATTATATCACCTGCACTGAAACGGTTCATTAAAAGTGTAACTTTCTTGAGCATGGTGATAGAACTTTGACCATGCTGTTTGGTTTGTTTTGGCACAGGACAGACACTCAGTCTGAGTTGGAAACTATCCAGCGTCTAAGCAAGGAAAATGGTGCATTTGATGCGGTCATCAGCAGTCACTGGGCCTATGGTGGTCAGGGTGCCAAGAAACTAGGTGAAGCCGTCATTGAGGCCTGCAAGCAACCCAGTGAATTCAAGTTCCTCTATGATCTTACGGTAAGATTGATTATTGTATCATAGACTAGGGGGGTCTATGATTTAATTGTATGAAGGTACTGTGTACATAAACAGTGGTGGTATCAAAAGTTGAACCCTTCCCCCCACCCCCACCCCTATCTCCCGCATCTACAGTGTCAGCTCTTACCATAGTATACATAGGCAAGACATGTAGACCTCCTCCCCATCCTTAAAAAGCTTTGTAACCCACTATGATTATGATATCTTTGTGAAATTTCAGACATGATGGAAAATATTTGGCTATTGTAAGTATTCCTTGCCTGCTGACTGCAAATGCAGGCATATCTTTGTATGCAACATATTGTAATGCATGGTAATACTGCTTCATCCATTATAATCAAAAGAAACACTGTACAAGTACTATTTAAATCACTGTGCTGTTATTTCGTGTCAATATTGAACTCAAAGTTTATCTTGTTTGTGAACTTCTCGATCTCCAGCTGCCAATTGAAGAGAAGATAGAGATCATAGCAAAGAAGATCTACGGCGCAGATGGCATTGAACTTGAGGAGGAAGCTCAGAAGAAAGTGGACCGGTACAGGGCTCAAGGGTTCAATGACCTGCCCATCTGCATGGCCAAGACTCACCTGTCATTGACCCATCAACCAGAGAGGAAAGGAGCACCAACTGGCTTTACTTTGCCAATCAGGGATGTACGTGCAAGTGTTGGTGCTGGCTTCCTGTATCCACTGGTCGGGACAGTAAGTATACACAACAGAGGGGGAGTGCCTTTGTTTTGTGCGTTTATGTTCTTCATTTTGGCCAACAATGGCTTATTATTACCAATGAAGTTTGGTTTGTAGCAATAGTATTGCCAATAGTCTCAATAAACATTAGTGAAACCACCCGTATTTTTAGAGAAAAGAGTGAAAAGGAACCATCTTTATTCCATCGTAATTTTTTCTTTTGATAATATGCTGTATGAAACAAGACCTATTGTACCCATATACAAAGCATGGCCGGGCAGTGTGGCGTAACATTGACCTTTGCTTATACCGTACTCGTCCGAGTATAAGCCCCTGCTCGTGTATAAGCCCCCCTACTGATTTCAGAGGATTTTAGAAAATGCATTACATCCGTGTATAAGCCCCTACCCTAGTGTAACTCAAATACAGAAAGGTTAGGAGAGTATATTTAGTCATTTAACTTGGTAAAATTACTTTTAGATAATAAAGAAACTATTAAAAGATGTTAAAACAATGGGAAACTGGAGTTTCCTTGACAGCATCGTAAGGAAAATGACACGTTTTCCCACTACTATCTTGATTCTTTGACCCTGTTCACCCCCGTCTCCTAAATAGAATAGTCTCACTCACGTCAGCTATTGTTTATTTTCATTCACGGCCACGATGATTTCATTCTCTAAACAAGCCGTTTCTTTTGTTTGAAGCAATTATCCTTTCATTTGTGAAGACTTTTCCTGGTGACTATTACAATTTTCACTGCTTAGTGTTGTTGTTTTCACAAGATGTAGACAGTTTGATACCGGAATATTGAGGTGCCGTTCTGTGTAGGCAATGCATGCCTGTTCACATTACACTCAGTGTGACAGAATTCGGACAGGGTAGTAAATTTCGCCTAAAGTCGTTTCGTAAATGACCAGCAATACGAAATCTTATTACCATACCTTTCGAAACTTTATTGTGGTTATTCTCAAACTCAGTTGATACGACGGGAGTGATATTTCGGGGTCAAAGTTGCCAAAGTTTTGACCCCATGTCGATGGCGTAGTAATCGGACTGCAATCCCAGAAATCGGACGTCGTGTTTGGAATGTGATTAGGAGCTAAGTATTGATAATTTGAAACTTCAAATCACTGATTTTTAATTTCGATGTGTTTAGAAAACTGTATATAAGAATATTTCATGATAATTAGTTATGTTTGATCCATGGACGACTTAACTATATTTCGACGTGTATAGCGCTAGATATCGGACACGGGCTGCCTCTGTGTGTGTTGCTTTCGGCACCTTGTATCGTACGGTGTGGCTAACTTCCCTAAGTTTGTTCAGTGAGTATTACTTATAATTGTTTCCATTGCATATTTTGTTTGTATTAAAATCGCACAGGCATTATTTAATAAAAATAGCGAGTATATTTCATCGTATGACATTATTTACCTGTCAAGTTTTTACGCGGTAAGTCACTTACGTTTACACAATTATGCTAAATATTGTCTGTCCGAAAACTTGTACACTTCATACGTTCATTAAATGTACTTTTTTTCTAGAAACAGCTGCGCAGTTTTCGTTGAAACTACATGCAATCGTAGCGAACAATGGAAAGAATATTTTCAAAATCATTATTCTCCCCCACATTCAAAATTCAATGCTAAATCAGGACTTTACTCAAAATTTCAGTTACTTTGACCTGACGGCAGTATGTTGACAGTATCACTGACGCGGTATCAGACGACAATTTGTGACCGCCGCTCGTAGCGAACTCGATAGCTTCTACCAAAAAAAAACTATTGAAAACGGTACATCAGTATCACCTGACTTAATATGAGGTCACACGACCTGTAAAACGCTATCGATACGGAGCGAAGTGAGTGTAACTAACAGCATGTCACTAAATGTCCGAAAACTGAGGTCGTCCGAAAACTGTTACACTGAGTGTACTGTTGATCAGCAGCATACATGACGTCTTTGTTTCAAGTTTGGGTTTTTTTTCGACGCTGAAATTTCACCAAAATGTCACTTCTGTATTCAGAGATTGTAAAATCAATTTCCTTGGATGTGTAAGTCGATTTTGAAAGCGATAGAATGATCGAGTGGTGTTGAAAAAAAATCGTGCATAAAATTAGCATAAATTAAGTCTCCACAGCAGATAACATGGGGTTGCTCGAGTATAAGCCCCTGCCCTAGTTTTACGGCTGTTTAGTGTTGCCAAACCGGGGGCTTATACTCGGACGAGTACGGTACAAATGTTCCCAACCTCTCCGTAACTGGTGCGCTGGAGTCATACCTCAGTCGTGGATTGAAGATAAAACAAGTGGCAGATAGTTTCAGAAACCATTTTCACTTGCAATCGTCGCAGCAGAGAACAAAAAGACTCCACTTGGCCAGAACGTGGTTTATTAACAACCCTCATTGTTTGTTCACAGATGAGCACGATGCCTGGACTACCCACAAGGCCATGCTTCTTTGACATTGACCTTGATCCTGAGACTGAGCAAGTGGAAGGGTTGTTTTAAAGCAACATGATCACAGTCGATATCATCATGGATTGTAAAGTTACACTCTTCAAAATTTGAGTCAAGAGAGTACATAATTTTTTGAGAGATTCTCACTATTTATGTCTGCAATTGATTATATCCAACATGAGGAAAATCTATAGTGAATTCAAGTTGAATTATTCGACTGATTGTAATCTATTGTGCTTGCTAGTTTAAGGTAGAATGTGCCCTCAGGGACAGATATTCAGACTCTCTGATCTACGGCTTGTTGGGGCTCATGTTAAAAGCTCTTGCAAATAACATCTGAATCAATCTTATCAAAGAATAACCACCGTAGTTTTTTGAAATTCAAAAATTTTATTTTTCCCCATAGAGTTAACACATGGATGGCGGCCATTTTGAATTTCAATATCAGTGACTGCTTGGTAAATTCTTTCTCTAGTACAAAACTGTACATGGTGATCCCTAATTTTGATTCTTAATTTGGTGAGAGAATGGTTGAAAGTTTGCTCGAGGAAAGTTGAAGCCTTTCACTTTTGAGGCGCATACCACCTTAAAAAAGATATGGCATTATGTGTGAAATATTGCTTGTTGCAATGTCTAATGAACTGTGCCCTTTTATTTAGTTTTATACATTTTCATACAACATGAAAACACACATTTCAGTTCACATGGTATAATGTAATGGGAATCTCACAATTGATACTGCCTGATTTTTTTATTGACCTTGCTCTTATGTGAAATACAGCACTGTTCTTTCAACAGTATCATGGCACTGTCTCGACTGAGATCTTGCTGTTTGTAGTTTTTTGTCCGAAGCTTAAAGAGAAATGGAATACACATGACATTGATGATATCAGAATAGCTTCAGTCAATGCTGTCTGTGTATATTTACTTCATATTTTCAGAAATAAAAATTGAAATCACAATTTTTCCAAAGACATCTCGTGATGGATATTTTGTTAGTCTGGCAGTTGCTTGTTGCCCAATACTCAGATAAAGCGATGTTTATGTTCCCCAAGTAAAATGTAGAGTTTTAGTAAGATGACTTTATACACTTCATTTCTATTTACAATTTGAAATTATTTCACAGTAAGCTACATCCCATTCTTTTCTGTCAAGTTGACATGTAATTTGGTTGTTCTTCTGTGCTTCATGGTAAAAATCACGATGGACTGCCAAGCTGCCAACCCTATCATTTATTGTATCACCCAACTCCGTTTGGCACTATGGCAAGTAGCAAAATTATTGTCTCTTGGCGCAGTGTTGTGTATTGCGCCACAGATTGCAATGATTACTAAAGCCAAAAAAAGTTGCTTCAAGGAAGGCTGTAAATAAACATGGGGCCTGGGGGCACCGACGTCCTTTGTACCTCCTTACTGTTTATTATTTGCCATAAATGTGAAATTTGGCAAAAAGTCAAATTGTTTGGACATAAATGAAAGTTAATATGAAAGTGAATTAAGAATGACTCAATAGGATCAACAATATCTAAAACAGGAAACGGTCAACTTATATGATACAGAAGGGGAGAAAATTTAGCCACAAACTATTGTAATATAATGGACAATGGCTAATCTAAACCAAATTACTTAAACTGGATTGTTGGCATTGATTACACATGTATTTATTGTCCATCAAATAGAAAATAAATTTGGGCCATTGACTAAAAACATTTGCTTGTTACACTCACCACACTTGTACTTAGTATTTGGAGTGTACACCTATCTACAATACAATGATAAAAAGTTTGGACTCTGTAGGTCAACAGTGCATCTTTAATGTATGAGACTAAATAAGCTTACCCCTCAAGTATGTATAGGCCAAAAACAATATTTAATTTTGAATTATGTAGTGCAGGGAAGGACATAGAATATGGTGAAAAGCAAACTAAATATAAAAACTGAATATACAATTATATGGAAATGTTGTTTTACAGTCATGAGTATCTGGTGTGTGCCGAGAGACAAATATTAAATTGGACAGTATCATCCTGACCAGAGTTTGTCTGACTGGTTGTTTCCTTCTGATTTTCTGACACGGTGATAGGTACAAAATATTATGTTATTCACGATAGTTATGCAACATAGCTTGCATTTTGTTCACAGTAGAACTGAGTTTTACATGTAAGATAACTTTCTCATAAACTGTAAATTCTGGCTTCTGGCAGCTCAAACGTCGCAATACTACATTTTTGATATGATATGGAGTGACTTGCACACATATGCAATATGCAGTGACAGTCGATATATTCATAGTAAGAGTCTACTACATTCAAGCATAGTTATGTTGACAACTACATGCATGCCAATGCACGATTTCAAAGTAGCCAGGAGGAAATTCTAATGGTCTTTTAGTGGAAATATAGGTATTAAACGACAGTGAAACAAACAACATTAGTTATCGTGACCTTGCTAAAGTGCAATCTCGGATCATGTATGATCTGATGATCATGCCAAATTACCATGTCGGATTATGCCGTGATTCTGAAGTGCGCGTAAATCGGTCAACATAAGCACACACTGTCTTTAGCGATCGAAGTCAATAATGATGTCAAAATCAATGCACAACTGTCGAAATTACCCAAAATAAGCAACAGAAAACTTAAAGTTATCGCTGTGTCGAAAGGACAGTACATCAACATAAAACGACGCTAGTTTGTTATGACATGGAGGTAGAAGGACAGAGCGTTCCCTCGCTCTCACCCAGCTATTACTAACGGGCCGCCGGTGGGATTGCCTCGCTAAAGTAATGGATTCGCCGGTACTGGGGAGTACCGAGTACGGAGGCCATCATTCTTCAGTCTATCGAAGGAGCGTTTCGTGCCAAAAAATACATGACAGCAACAAAAGTACAATCACTGTGAACTTCATATTTACAAAACATTATCAAATAAACGCTAAAAACTTCAAAACGTCAAAATTTGCACAAGACCGAGAAACAAGATGGCACGTCGGTTTGATTTTTCAAAGTCCTTGCAAAACAACGCTAACTTGTTATATGCGCATGCGCATAGTAAGGGGGAGACCCATTTGATTTCGGGGGTATGCAGAAAGTGGGTATGGGAACTTTTTTTTGTCAGAGAGACAGCATTTTTTAATTTCAACTGTCAGACCTGCATCAATTTTTTTTTATCAAATGGAGTAGCAGTGCAATTTTTCAAATTTAAGCCAGTGTTTCACATATCACAGGATGGTTTTATATATTCATTTTACATTCCAACAAATGAAAACAAAATGGAAAGTCTAGTATATATACAACTTTAAATTATAGAACACTTTTTTGACAAATCAACTGTGATCAGTACTATACCTGCTTTTCTTTATAACAGTCAATTCCTTTTAAGTTCTGAGGGGAGATGTTATCTTTTGTGGTCAGAGAAACAAGGCTCACACATTGTATTTCATTATATTTGTTGTTCCTCAATTTTTCATTGACAACTTGTAATCTTTCTAACATATTTATGTTGAGAGAATAATATATTGGTTTTAACAGTAGTTTATTGACTCCTGTTTTGTGTTTTAAATTTTCACAATGTACAGAAATCAAATAGTCCCATCTAGATATTGCCTGTACCATTGAGATATTGCAACAGAAATCCTGAAATATGATTTCTTGGGTCAGAAAAGGGAAGGAAAACATCGAGTGCACTGAGGCGTAAAGTAGTGAATGCTTATATCATAAGTGCTGGGAAAAAAAACACATGAGAATTGCTTGTGGTAAAAACATTTGCGCTGCCTATGGCAGCATGCTAGCAAAGAATACATGAGAATGAAGTTTCCAAAATTTTGCTCATTTCAACTGCATTGTGACAATTCCTTTTTTATTTCTGTCCGTTATGAGAATTTTTTTTCTCAAGCCATTACAGGCTTATTTTTTTCTTTTATTTCACCTGGTGACAATTTTTTTTTCTAAAAATCCTCCATACCCCCCCCCCCCCCCCGAAATCAAGTGTTTCTCCCCTAAGTGAGTCCCTGACCTATACGGGCCAGTGGATTACTTCCTCAGTAGAACTGATATGCCTGCCGGTACCGGTGTTTATCGCATACGGAGGCCATCATTCTTCAGTCGATCAAAGGCGCCTTTCGTACCAAAAAATACACGACAGCCGCAAAAGTGCATCACTGTCAACTTCATAACTATAGAAAATATTGAAATACACAGTGAAACGTTCACAACGTCAAAAATGTGCCCAGACCAAGAAACAAGATGGCGTCCGATTCGTCCTTCAACTCAGAATTTGTCCTAGAGTTGTGCGCATGCGCAGACGGTAGCTTTAACGAAAGCGAGTCAAAACCAAGTAAATATAAAATAAAAATGGATAAAAATATTGTTTAAAAATAATACAAGGCATGTATCACCAAATTTTGAACATTTCTGACGGCATTTCAACTATACGAACACCCATGCCAAATATCACAATAATCAAATCAGTGGTTTTGAGGAAAAATTGAAAATAGTGGTTTTCACAAAAAAGCTAAAAAAGTGACTTTAAAATGATTCAATCAAAAAAAGAAAAAAGACCGTTTGAGATACATGCCCAAGTGACCACCAGACCAAATTTCAGAAAAAGTTACTGAAGCGTTTCTGAGATACCTGCGTCCACAGCATACGGCCCACTGTATGCAACAACAGAGGCCGCGTCATCACATTAGTACTTTGGGCCAAAGGCCCAAAGGACTAAAAATTTGTTGCCATGTACCCTACGACAGCTGATTGCATCTTCACTGGTCTCTGGAGTTACTGCCTATTGAGGTCAATTACCAACCAGCTTTCATATATTGTTTGATAATAAATCTGCTGCAAAGGATATATGGTATGAATAGGTAAGTGGAAATGGTATACAAGCAGAAAACTTAGAATGAATGGATGTGCATAAATGCGTTACTGCTAAACGTCAGATAATGGATTGTTGTCAATATTTGTCAAAATATGTGTTTAATTTGTATAACAATGTTGAAGTTCAACATTTTCTTTTGAACCGATTTTTATTTCAGAAGAAAGTACTGGTAATACCAATGACATAAATGTTGTATGTCATTTGATAAAGTATTCAATGAAGAAAAAATCATTTTTCAGCCGCAACCCAAATCTCAGTAACTTTGTTTTGCGATATTCATTGAATATGTAATTACGTTAGCTCCAATCTTCTGTCACGCATGTTGACATTGACTTGATTTTTGAACAATGGTTAAGGCAAGACATGACCTGTAAACACTATCAACACCCTGACAGATTAAAAAATAAAAAAAACTTACAGTGCTCTGCATCATAGAAACACCTTAACAAAGCTAACATTGTGCTTGTAAACAGTGGTGAAAACTATTAAGGCAATGAAAGAACAATAACATACATATCCCCTTGTCCCAATCACCATACACTTCAACTTTATATGAATGCAAATCTTTGCTGAAATAAAAAATACTGCACAAAATTTTGGGAATAAATATTTGAAGAATAAATACTGTATAAAACTTTGCTAAATTCAAAACAACTTGACAGACTTTCTTAAACCTAAAAAGCTAACTGTACTCCAGTAAAAAGGTAAAAAAGGAGACTTTGTCCCTGTAAGATCTAAGGTTTTATAAAACAGAAAATTTCATGGAATGCTTGGTATCTGAAAACCAAAGTCAAACTTCAAGCAATCGGTGAGGCATTTTCTGTAGAATTATTTTGTTGATATCTGAAAAGCAAAGCTTTCCCATAACCAACACCACTAATTTTGTCACAACTTACAAGTTTGAGTATCTGAATGTGAATATCTGTAGGAACCGACAGAGTGAATTTCAAAAAAGAACTACACAAGATGTTTCCTGGGAAGATTTATAACTACCAATTTAAAAATAAAGACAACAAATTGCAGGAAATACAGATAAGTAGAGGTAACATTATTCATGATTTGTACATATTGAATCATCAAGAAGTGTGAGGATCTATTTTGGGAAGGCACGCATAATGCACCCGCATGAAAGACACCAGTCCTGGTTATTTCTAAATTAAGTGATGCTATCACAGTACTGGAGTTATCCTATGACTCATTATTCATTATGATTTGTACTACTGTAGATTCCTTGAGGAAGTCAACAATGTCTCTCATGTGTAGATAAAGTCATAAACCAGTTTTAAAAAATTACGAAAGAAAACTTTTAAGCACACCATTCTTCTCATTTCCCATTTTAAATGAGTTTGAAAAGTATGCTTGATTGAGAGATGGGGTAGTATTTTTGCTAAATTTCCACCATTGTGTCTAGCCACAGCAATGCTGAATAACACAATGGAAAGTAGGGAGACTAGTTGCACCTGTTTTATGAAACAAAATGATATCAGCGTTTTCAAATGGAAACGACAAAAGAAAGTTACTTGCTAACTTTTTCAGAGAATGACCCCTACAGTTTGTCATAGCTTGCTTCCAATTGTACCTATTGTTATGAAATTTTTACTGAAGTAAAAAGCACTTTTACTCAATATCATTACATAATTTTTCAGCTGATGTAACTTTGAAATAAAGTCAGTGATGTGCAAATGCAAAGATGTACATATTTCAACATCTTTATACAAGTAATTTAATGTTAAAGGCAAGTACCTGTAACGTTTGCTGTTCTTTTTTAATATTTTTATTCAGTGTCACTAAACCGGTAGTTTTCTGACATGGCGAGAATCACAGCCACTACATGTATATGTACACTGCATTGTTATTGTGCACAGTTAAATTTCATTGCGGACTGAGATCCCCTTTTACACAATCTTAATGCACTTCACATGTATATTCACAAGCTGAATTCTAGGTATTTTAAACACTCTAGAGTAGAACAAGAAAAGAGAAGTTGATACATGAACATTTTAATTCTGAAAATCAGCAATTGTTATAGCTCCTGTAACATTAGAAGATTGTATTTTACGAAGACTGTGTGTGAATATTTTTATTGAAAAAAAATTGCTTTGAATCTAGCTACCGGACCAAAAAAGTCAGTTCAGGGGGAGGGAGCCTTTAGTAATTAAGGGGGGGGAGGGTGATTGGGGAGGATCAGTTTTAAAAACCTATCTTTGGGGGAGGGTCACTTTTGACAGACGATGGTTTATGACCAAACCTTTGAATATCCATTTGATATTTCCTGAATAGGAAATTGCCGACAAAATACATCAATTCTTTTAATACATATACATTATCGACAAGCTTCACAAGCAAGAAGATGCAGTGGTATTCTGCATTAAACACCTTGAACAGATAAAACTGATGAGAGTTAAAAACATGGGACAGATGGCAAAGTGTATATCAATTATCAAATGTCTATAAATGCACAGATATTGTTAGTTTTATGTTTTATATTGGTAAAAAATTGATCCTAGTTCTCATAGACTACCGTGTATAGTGAATCAACATTTTGATGAAATCCTGAAATCCAATTTCTTGCACACACATCCATTTGTGACCACCCAAGTCTAATCAAGTACATAAATATTAGTATGAATAATCAAGAGTACATAAATACACAGATTTACCAAGTTTTGTATTGGAAAAAAATTATTCATAGTTTTGTCATAAGACTACCGTGTATGGTGAATTGACATTTCAGTGAAATGCCAAAATCCAATTTCTTGCACAGACATCCATTTATAACCACCCTAATACAATCATATAAAAGCATAGATAAATACACAGATTTACCTATTTTTTGCATTGGAAAAAATTATTCATAGTTTTGTCATAAACCACCATGTAGTGATCAAATCAACATTTCGGTGAAATTCCAAAATCCAATTTCTTGCACACACATCCAATTGTCTAACCTGAAGCACATTAATATCAGTATGAACGATCAAGAGTACATAAATACACAGATTTACCTATTTTTGTATTGGAAAAAAAATAATTCATGGTTTTGTCATATAGTGAATCAACATTTTTGATGAAATAAAAAAATCCAAATTCTTGTACACACATGCACGTTTTTACTTCCAACTTCAAGCAAAGTACAGCATTTACATATATTATCAAACATGTATAAATGCACAGATATAGCTAGTTGTGAGGGGAAAATTGTTAATAGTTTTCCTGATAGACTCCCATGTATTATGATTTGATATTTTTGGGTGAAGCACTATATCAGCCACATCTTGCCGCCTTATAGTTGCGCAAAATATGGTGACCCTCCTGCTAATGCATGACCCTTCAATAAAATGCGTGCTTGATAAATTGCAACCCTCCCCCCCCCAAAAAAAAACCCGCCAGCCCTCCCCCCTGTAATTTTTGTCTGTAACTTGCATAAAAATTATACTAAATGTTATGTAAATTGTACTATTTTTAGTTATTTGTGGGGAGAATACTGCAGTGATTAGGGGAGGGTCGTTTTAGAATGCCGGACAAGGGGTCACATTTTAGACACAAGGATAGGGGGGGGTAGGGTCACATTTTATAGTTACGGTGCGCAAAAAATTCCCCGGCCCCCCTGTATAAATTAGTGAAAGCTCCCTAACCTTTGGGGGAAAATGCTCCAAGGATGGGAGAAAAACATTGTTGCCATGCCCATTTCTGTCAGTGCCTCCTGGAACGAAATCAAGTAGTACTCCCCGAAATTTGTGACGCCAAAGTCCAAGAGAGTCTGTTTCAAGTCCATGTTCTGAACCGTATGCTTTCCCGCCAGTGTCAACAGGGTGACGAGGACCCGTGACGAGGAAATATAATGCCAGCCAAGTGTTCTTTGGAGGGAAATGAGGTCGTTTTTATAGACAGCGCCCTCAGAGGCTGATACCTTCTTGTAAAACGATGCTGAAGTTAGACTCGGTTTCGGATTCAGTTTCGGATTCAGTTTCGGATTCGGTGTCGGATTCGAGTGATTGAAAGAAATTTTATATTTTCAGCTGATTTTGTTATACTGTGGAATACTATATTTTCACTTGGAATGTATTTTCGTTACATTCCCTGGACCTTTTATCAGCTAAAATAAAATCCAATCAGACTAGACGAAGTGAAAATAAGATCACAGTGAAACAATCAAAATCTGTTTTCAGCTAATATAAATTCCAGTGAAAATAAAACAGTCCACAGTACTTTTGTGTGCAAAGATAAATACTTGTCAAGAACAAGTTTTAGTGGATTACCTGTCGGCAGATGTAGTATATATTTCACAGCATAAATTGTGTGCATATATTCACAATTAAAATGGTTAAAAATTATACATTACAGAAAACTTCAAAGCAGTTTAATACGAAATTGAAAGGAAGTGTCGAGCAAGGAAAACGGCATTTACAAAAACATTAATACTTTAATTTGTTTATATGTCACAATATGTGTCACATGGTGTAATGCTAATGAGTTATATTAATTTGATGTTTTGATTGATGTTGTTCTACATAGATTACATTTTGAATGTGTCATACTAAACCTCCAGACTAAACTATTAGTTAATATGTTGTGTAATAAAAGATTGCATTGAATGCATTCCTTTGCATTGTGCGTACTACTGTTAGCTTGAATAGTCCAAACTGCATAATGCCCATAATTGCTCATAAGTTGTAAATTTTGACTAATTTTCAGCAGTTTTGTCTGGTGTAATCATGCCTACAGTTTCTTGCAATACTGCCTAAAGTGTTTTGTTTTTTAAACTGTATAAATTATGATTATGTGCGAAACATTTATGTCATGAAATACATGCTACATTTGCAGTAAGGTGATCTTGTTAAAATATTCCCTTATATATCAGTAGTCATCATATCATCCGAAAATATAATAACAAGCTGGAAATATAAAACTATTCTCAGTTATTCGAATCCGAAACCGAATCCGAAACCGAATCCGAAACTGAGTCCAATTTCAGCATCGTCTTGTAAATGCATAGCCGCCATCGTGCTACGTCACCGTGATCAAACGATGCGTCATCAAGCGATGCGTCATCAGGCGTGCTGCATACAAGGAACTGTGCTCAACTCAGTGTGTGTCATAACTGATTGAGACACCACGACAAAGGCTGAAGACATGAATTTGGAGGATACTCAAAGGTCACTTGTTAAAATGGAACAAGGCAGTACACAGACTGAAGACACGAATTTGGAGGATAACCTTACGCATTGGTCAGTCGTAAAAATTGAACCAGGCACTGTAGACACGAATTTGGAGGATATGGGGTCACTCGTTAAAACGGAACCAGGATGTACACAAACACCGACTGTCGACATGAAGGATACCCAGGGGTCACCCGTTAAAATTGAGCCAGGCAGTAATATCCAGACTCTGGCTGAAGACATGAATTTGAAGGATAAAGTTGAACCCGACAGTACACAGGAATCCATGGACACGCCTAAAGAACGGTGTAGATATTATTCGCCTCATGATGCAGACACCCTGAACGAGAAAATCCGCGCAGCTGTTGAATTTTGGAGAAATATGTGCTTCGAAATTTTAAGTGCTGATGAATTTTCAAGAGTAGTGTCAAACGCACCGAAGATACCGCAACTTAGTCGGCCAGCGAAGAGGCAGAAAGTAGTTTCTATTGATGAAATTTTCAACGAGTTGAAAGAATCTTACCAGAAAGAAGAGTATGATCAGTTTCCTGACTTGCCTGAACCGAGCAACTTTCTGACATTAGAAGATTTCAAGACTGGTATCAAGCAGTTTCACAGCAATTTTAGATTACGTGAGCGTCAGAGGTTAAAGGATACCTTTCTGTTCGGTCAGTGGTTGGAAAAAGCTTTCTTCCTGTTCCGGAAAGAGAAACAGGAGAAGAAGCGTAAGCTCCATAATAATTTTATTGATTGGATTGAACAGAACTGTGACATCAAACATGTCCGTGCGTCACAGTTTAGAAAATTTTATAACAATTTCAAACATTATCCTCAAATTTTACGCTGTAAATTAAGCTTTGAATGGTTCAATATCAATTCGAAATATGTGTTACAATACTTTGAGGAGCATAGATTTGATGGTAAAGTCGATGCGTGGAGACATCATCTTCAGTGCGAATGTATTCAATGTGGCAGTATCAAAGGATCTTGAGTTTTACATTGTAAATAAGAACCTTTGAGTATCAAAGAAGGACCTCTGAGTGACCTTTGACATCACTTCACGCTGTTACATTTTTTCCCTGCAAATCTTCATTGTAAGACTTGATGAAGTTTCAGTGTTTCCCCCTTGATTTCAAAATCTAGCACTAAAAATTGTTAACAAAGCGATAATGTAACGGGATAGACTAGGGCATGTGAAACAAATAAAATGGTCAAAATCGTGTCTCATATTCATTAGTTAGCACTTTGTTTAACTGTCACTTTAACAACATTACGTGGATAGACTGTATTTAACAAAGTTCAGAACATATTCAATATCTTTCGGCTGTGGTGTCAACTTTTTCAATTTTTCATCGATTAAAACTTTATTATCCAATGTGTCATCTGCATCTTTAGAGGCAGCTTTCTTTTTGATAACCATGCGCCTTGATTTTGCATCTTACCCAATCCTGAAATGCCATTGGCAATTTGCCCTCAAATAAAGAAAGAGGTGATACCTCAATTCTGGCCACCATCAATGTCGTCACATGTTCAATATGTAACCTATTTTTGCTGTCAGTCTGAATTAAAGTAAGCTGACCGAATCCTCATTCTGTGTCTACAGAAGGCATGGGTATGGTTTAACTTGCAACTACTATAGGTTAACATGTGTTTGGGAATTCAATAATAGCTGGCTTGAATGCATGAACAAACACAGTTCCTGTATGGTCACATTATGACAACGCCTAGCTACCATTGACTCAAACATGACAATTCATTTTGTAGATCAGAATTTAGCAATGGCTTTCCATCCACATCACAACCATCATAAAACTCATACAATTTCTGTATGTTGTGAATACCATATTGTTCATATTTCTCACGTAAGTTTCTTGCGTTCATGACTGTGAACATGCTGAGAACATTACTCACTAATGCATCAATAAAGTCTGCTTACAGCTGATTTTTGCCTGCTGGTATAAATAAATGTATGTTGACCATGCGTTTTGTTATCAGCCTTATTCCCAATCTGATTAGAATCATATGTAGAGTACGGAGACGTCTATACTTTCGCGGTATTCTCTTGCTGTAGACTCTCACTAGCGACAGCAAGAGAATACCGCGTTAGTATAGACGTAGCCGTTGATTTTAATCAGATTGCCTTATTTCCTGATACAAGGGCAATAAACTTATTGTAATTGGATCCAGGATTTGTGTTTAGTGGCACCCAAGCAGTGATAGTATTTTGAACACTATCATTAAGATGAGAATAGTCTTAATTAGACTTTTGGAACCTCAGACACATAATCTTGAGAAAATACAGAGCATCTGCAAAATACGTGTGTAGCAGCTTTTAATTTGTACTTACAAATGGCTTTCAAAAGGTCTGCTGCTGTTATGTTTCTAAAACCTTGTTCTTTGTCATCAAACAATCACGTGATCAGTATACATCTAAATTTATCACAATGGCATCAACTGAGTAATATGGAAGGACAGCCATCGAGTGAAAAATACCCGCATAATCCTTTGTGCCAAATTAAAGATGCGGCGTTATCGGCTGAGTAATGGTAGTACATTATAAATACTATTCAAACCTGTTGATAAATATTCAGATACACCACTTTATCAGCAGCTTGACTACTGTCTAATGCCTGCCTGCCCGTTTGTGCTGCACAGTGAATTGCTATCACACACTAAGGGACTGTTCAGTTTCTTCGGCCCGGGATGGATTCATGGGCGAGTCACCCTTTTTTGACTTTGGTGATGGAGGGGGTCACCATGTTTTTGTAATGCCCAATTTTTTTATTTTTTTATTTTTTTTTTTTTTTGGGGGGGGGGGGGAGATGGCAGTGTGGGTTTTTGAATTTCGACACGGCCTCATACTTGCCTAAAATGCATTGTGCCAGCCACGAATTTCATCATGCAGTTGCATTATTTTTCGGCGCGCCCGTCGGGTGTATAACTTTAATAATCAGACATATTTTTCAGCATGCCCTTGCACGTGACTTTGATATATCAGACATATATATCAGAGATATCTGTATGTTTAGTATTTTTCAGCGTGTTACTTTAAATATCAGACATTTTTCAGCACGCACTTCAGCTGCATGACATATAAATTCAGAGATATCAAGTTTTTTGGCGCGCCCTTTGGGTGCGTTACTTTAATATATCAAAGATATATGTCAGAGATGTCTTGATATTTGCAAATTGAAAGTCTGATTAATGCAACCATATTCCTTTGTGTCGCAGGTTTACAATAAAAGGTGTTTTTTTTGACGAAAATAACAGTTAACAAAAGGCAGATTTTTGTCATTATCAGCTGTGCTTTCATGGTTTCAATGTTAAAAGAAAAAGTTTTCTCAGACACAACGTGCATATCAGATTTGACTACAACTTATACAAAATAGCTCTGTATGGCTTATCAGGAGATGTAATTGGATGGCTTGCAAGTCTAAACACCCATCAAAGTTTTTGATTTACTGCTTTTCTTTCTTTTATATTAATGATTGACATCCATTACAACAGTTCTGAACATCTGGTTATGCATAGAAAGTGCATGTGGAATACATTCACAGCTCATTCAAAATATTGACACTTTGAAATTCCTATCGTATATCTTACAACTGAAATGACAACAATTTCATTAAAACACAGTATGACTGAATGTTTACAATATACCCCAACATTATATATATATATATATATATATATATATATATATATATATATATATATATATATATATATATATATTTAAAAACTATCTACTGTTGATTGACCAATCAGAGTGCTCAATTCAGGGTGTTTTATCTACTCGTAAAGCCCTTGGTCACCAAATGCCAGAAACGAATGACAGCGCCATAGTAAAGTACTGTCCAATCAAAAGTGAACATGTCATATTCTGTAGACATCTGGTACGTTTTAATATTCAAATTTGGTAACACAGCGGAAACCAGCTGCAACACAAAATCTGCTATGCCCTAGGGCATTTATATAATGTGCCCTAGGGCATTTATAGGATGTTCCATTACATTGGAAGGCTATTTCACAAATAAAAGTTTTAATTCATATCCTAAACATGTTGCATTGACAAATGGGACGGTTGACATAAACACATTGAAAACGAAAATATATCAGTTAGGGGCGATAGTTTTTAAGTCGGATAAAACCCTCGTACTCGGGCTCTTCTGGTACATAAAGTCCAACCCTACGATAAAATGTCTCGGCCTGCGGCCTCGACATTTTATCATTGGGTTGGTCTTTATATACCAGAAGAGCCCTCGTACTCAGGCTTTATCCTATACATATATATATATATATATATATATATATATATATATATATATATATATATATATATATATATATATATATATATATATATATATATATATATAATTATAATTTATATTCCACCTCCTGTTTTACCTTGGTCGCACGCGGGGGAGGGGGGTCATCCTGTTTTCAAAATTTGGAATAGGGGTCATCCTGTTTTCTAAAGGGGACAGCTACTTTTTGGCATTGGCAAAAATAATCCACCCCCGCCGCCAAAGAAACTGACCAGTCTCTTATTGACATAGTTAACTTTATTTATTAATCATGACTAAATAATAATCGTTTTACAAGCTTAGCATAATCGCTGACGTCATTCTCAGTAAAATACGACATATGCCGAGTCGGCCTGTCGCTGTTCGCTGTCCAAGGATCGGGTCGATCGCGTCAGTCATGATTGTAGATATATTTCTACCGCTGGCTGCCCTGCTAACGAAAAGAAGGTCAGGTATGGGCTAATGTTTCAGTCAGAATTTTGACTGCATATTAATTTAATGAGCACAGTCACCTGACAGGACTATGTGGTGAGCACATCTGTACAGTGGCAAGCTCGGAAATTAGATGACGAAACATCGAACGTCGAAGTCATTTGCACGGCTTCACTTTTATATGTCTCCGACTCTGTTCTTCTATGATGGTATTCAGTGGTGAAATGACGGTTATCGTCTATGATTTTTTCTCAGACGTGGTCATGTAACCATGGTGACCTTTGGCATGTACGGCAATGACTCAAAAATAAACGATTTAAGCCTATCGTTTTTCATTCAGTTTGAATGTCGACATAGGATGCTTGGTTCGGGAGACTATGGAGATAAAATTACTCCATGGGCATGCGAAACATAAATTCGAAGGTATTTCTAAGTCGGAAATAAATCCCGCAATCACTGCACTCGTACTATTAACCGATAATAGCCATGCTAAAGCGCTTACAATAGCCCATACCTGTCCATTTTCGTTAGCAGCGTAGCCAGCGGTAGAAATGGGTCAGGTAACCAGACTAGATTATAGACATTACAAACTACCTCAAAAGAGGGATAAAACTGCAGCAAGTGTAAATGAATACTGTAAAAAATTGGCCGACTAGCGGGAAATACAATACTCGTTAAAAGAAAGACTGCAAAGTTAAAACAAATACAGTAAAATACTAACCGACCAGCGGGAAATAAAACTCTTGCAAAGCAGAGACTAAAATGCGCAGACGTTTCGGGTGGCGAAGGGTTGCCAATTTTTTGCGAGATTATAGACACCGCCCTCACAGTCTGCTATTTCTTTTCATGCTGCCTTGTAACGCACAGCTACGCCGCGCGCCGTGGCACGTCTGGCACGTCACCGTCATCAGAGGATGCTGGTCATCACGCATCATTATATCTGCAGACCAAGAGCTGTGTTATAACCACGGCACATGCTGAAGACACGAATTTGGAGGATGCGCATTGGTCAATCGTAAAAATTGAACCAGACACTGTAGGAAGAAATATTATTTTACTCTATCTTTATCGGGCATCGTTTGTCTTTTCTTTCCGGGCTGTGCCCGGGCCGGGGGAGGGGGTGGGGGCTGTGTTGGGGCCCTGTCCCTTCTCAGGAATGAAATCCATCATTTCGGAAGAAATATTATTTTACTCTATCTTTATCGGGCATCGTCTGTCTTTTCTTTCCGAAAATGGTGTGTAGTGAACATTATCGGGGAACAGGAAAAAGTGATGACCAGGTGTAGGGCGGCGGGCCCGGGTTGTGAAAGGGGATCACATTTTGTGTATTCATAGCCAAAGCAGAGACGTGCATTTTGTCCTTTACGATATTTACGAAAGTCAGACGCTCTGGGTGTGCCAAATTTACTACAGAGAAGTTTATATTTCATGGGATTAAACAGACTGTCAGAAACTTCATCTCCCGGGAAAGCAACTTCCACTTTGTGAAAGATCTGTCGCACAAAGTATACGTGAAAACGACAGAAAGATCTCATTTGCGGTGAAAATTTCTCGTCGAGGTGATGGGTGAAGGTAATACCAAAGCAAAAGGCGCTACACCATACAGCGAAATTCAGTTGCTGGTCCGAATAGTTCATGTGTGGGCCGGCTAGCCACACATCGCTTTCTTGATGAGTTATTATGTTATCCTTAAATATGTCCCTTGGGTGAATAATAAACTTATCTGACGTCGTTAAATATATTTCTAAGTTCATGAGATGGGTTTTTTTTGTCTTTTTCAGGGCATATTGGAGCATGTTGTACCAACGGCACACGTTTCTTATTCAGCCAAAAACTCCTCGGGAATGACACCATACGTTATGTATTCTCTATAGATCATAGGATATCTCGTGCCGTGTATTCTGTTTATGGTTTGTTGGTATAGATTTTAATATATATTTCACTGTATAGATATTGTGTATAATACAATGCACACGCTTGTGCAAACCACAGGAGCTATATACAGAGAAGAAGCGAGAATAATTATTTTATATCTTTGCAAATGTTCAAAGAAAGCTTTTTTTGCAAAGCGTATCAGTGAGGGTTCATTGAATATGCAAATTAATACTTACTCGATAGTAAATAAAGTTCCGTAAATATGTATACTGAGTATACTGCCGCGGTACCATCAGTTCATATTGTAAATGTTTTCATCAAAATCCATATTCTTCCATCAAATTTAGGTAATATATATATATATATATATATATATATATATATATATATATATATATATATATATTAACACAAAATTACTTCAAGTACAAAGCCATGATATCTGTTACTTATCATCATCAGACAGAAGAAGTATAATAATATAATATATACATATACACATTCAAACGATGTCTGATATAAGTGGATGCCAATTACATTTGCCTGTGAGAGATAGGCTGGTTCCTACAGTGAGGAACTACACAACGTCCGAATGAATTTGGTCAGCGTTTTTTTTCAGATTGTAAACAGACAACATTTTCATTAGCTCCGACGTAAAAACATGGGAACTAAGAGCACCATGTAAGGGTGAAACTATCTGACCTTTGTTTTGAATGCGTTGTATGACCTGAGATTGACGAAGATATCAGACAACCAATTCTGTTCCATAGGGTTGGAGTTTTGATTTACTCGCGTTGGAGCCGCTTAGTGACGATGCTAATGACCTAGCGCCAACTGATATGCCACTATCTCTAGTTAATTTTCTGACGACTTGCACAGCTCCATTGTGCCCTATATCTTGTAACAGTGCTTCTAACTTTTTGAGAGAGTCGTACCGACTTTCGCGTGGATGTTCCCTCTTTGTTTTTTCCTCCCACCAGCTCAGCACTTTAGAGGTATAACCACCTTTTTGCAACGCAATCCACTGAATGATGTTTGGCGGTATCCCCATCCTCTCAGCAAGATGTCTGTAGTCAGGTGACGGGCTCGGATCCATGGTTTGGTCGAGGTATATGCATAAGTCACCAAATGCATGATCCGGTATCACCTGCCTGTTTATTGGTAACCTTGAAAATTCTTCTCGGCAAGCTTTCATGGTGATTTGCACGGGATCCAGAGCAGCTGCCTGGGGTTCCTATGTCGAAACAAAGAAGAGAATCGTATACATACTACTAAACCCCGCCAAGGCAAACAGAATTAACACGAGAGTCGTCATTTATCGACCTTATCCACTGGATTGGTATGTCGAATAACTTGAGTATAGAGATTTCTACCGGAAGAATCGTGCAATGCCGCTCCATCGCCTGCAATTGACATGAACCAACACTTTCCTTTCCGTTTCTACTCAAAAACCCAAGAAAATTTAGGGTAAGCCTAATTCACGCGCCATAGGCCATGTGCCGCTTGCCACGTGCCGAATTTCACGATTCACGTTCTGCAGTTTAAGCTTGAAACAGATGCATATTCACTCCAATTTACTCAATCGATTCCTCTACCCTGAAGCCCTAATGGTGATTTATCAGTGTAGACAAATCGATAAAGTAAATTCGTGTGGAAATGCATATGTTTCAGCTTCAACTGCAGATCGTGAATCGTGAAATTTGGCACGCGGCACGTGAATTAGGCCTTACCGAAAATTATATGCTGAATTTGTTCGGGCGATCACATACCAGGACCCTCGCCCACGAAAGAAAGGACGTAAGCCAATGTGGTGAGGTAAAACGGCAATAGAGTGTATGGCAAAAGCTATTACCTGTGCGCCGATGCCTTCTGATATGGGTATGAGCAGTCGATTGTCACCGTTCCATATCAATTCAATGTCAAAGTCAAGTGTCTGATTTTCTTCAGGGTTAGGCTTCATGATGAACGTCCGAAAGACGTACCGATTTACCCCTGTGGCGATAGCGACACACTCCTGGGAAATGAATAGTAAAGAAACATTCTTGTTACCATGGCTATTAGTCACAGGGTCACAGGTCATCGCTAGTCATAATCAATGTTTAAATTACTGTTTTGTTAATAAATTTATAAATATGAACATTTTTGATAAAACTATTATATTTTTGTCATCATTGTATGCTTTCATAAATATCTGACTGCACTGGCAAATCTATACCAAATTCGCGCAGTTGTACTTCTTTCACACAATGTTTACGACAATGCGCGATCACTGTGTTGTCTCCTGCGATTGTAAAAGTGGCTGTGAATAACACAAAACGGCCCACAGACGTTCAAATGACTTCAGTTTTCTTCATTACAGCTTCTTGATTCCCAAATTTTCTCACCGATTTTGGGGAGGTCGATAGGTCAAGCATCAAAATGACCTTGATTTATACCCCTGGTCGAGTGACATGAGAAGCCTGGGCCATTGAGAAATGATGCGTCGATCAGAAATCAGGTTATTGGTATTTTCTGACCCTCTCGCTATGTCAGAAAGTGGCAGTCAGGTACATATGGCAAGCAAATTCGAGACAGATCTGAAAATACTCTGTTTTAACCTTGTTTGGTCAAAATTTGAGCGCTAGTCTCCTCAAATTTTGAGAGACTGTTCTTGATCAATATCCATTTTTGTGAAATCATTAACTATGCAAATTATTGTAAATTGCGCAAGCCACACCCACAAAAAAGCTTATGAATTCTTGCCATTCTCTAGCACAATCAGTGTGCCTTATTTGATTCTGATCTAATGAGGAGTTCTTGATATATCTCAGACATACACACAGACAGATATCGATACGAAAATAGCTCACTCGTGTGAAGAAATGCATCGAAAGGAAATCGGTATGGAAGAATTTCTATTTTTCTTTATCCTATACGAGTTATAGTCGAACTCCTTAGAGCTCAGCGGAAAAATGCAATACCAGTTGGTTGGGAACAACATCTTCAGTCACTTGAAGATAGCTTGTACTGTAATAATTTATTCGACAATATAGAATTTTCAGGTATAAGTACAGACAAGTAGAGGACAGTCTCTCTATTTGTCTGTGGTATAAGTGAGGCTGTGTGACCGATATATTCCAGGCCTTAGATAGTCTTTCTGGAATAAGATTCAGGTTGTTTTGAGGCTTATGCCGACTGAGAGGAAAAAGTAATGTGGGAAAAGTAATGTGTTCGTGAATGAAATAGGAAGATTTTGTCAACGGGAGGCTAGGAGCAAACGAGGTTGTTGCAACCACTTTTAATTCACTTCCCTTTTAAATTTTAAATTTTAAGTTGAAAGTGGTATATTTAAACTGGTACATTTCCGCGTATCCTAATTCTGAAATTATGCCGAGTACCTCCGTATTCTAATGAGGTTCAGAGACTGAAAATTTGTCGCTTCAAACTTACATGCTTGTCCGGGTGAACTGAACAAATACCCCTTGACGTGACTTTTGCGGCTATGGTCATCGTGGATTCGCTGGCGTATAGAATATGCAATATTTGCGGCGGTCCCTGTGTAGGTCTGCTATGCCATGTCCTCATCTCATCATTCAGTATTTGCTGAAAGACAAAGAATAATTGCATTTATCTTCTTTATACTGGCAATCAGTTTGACTGGCTGTTAATTATCCATAATAATTATTATTAAATATCATAGATCAACATCGTTTCTTCTGATGGTTTGACCCCGGTTCCTCACACATTCACCGGACTAAGTATTGAATGTTTGCTTATAGTTTGCAAGATTTCCTAAGGGACATAAACTTGATTCTGCAGATAATTTATCCGTAGTTAGTATGTGAATAAAACGACGGAGACGTAACAGGAACAAGCAACTTTTCAAAAAAAAACGTCTTACCTCTTTAAGAGAATCATGGTTATGAAGTATGTATACCCTTACATTCACGTTGACTGAAGTCAAAGACTGCAAAAATACGAGAACAAGCATTTCAATCATAGGCGTCGGCGACAGCGGACGTCCCGTTAATTTGAAGCCCGTGAAGTGATTGATATACACGTAGCAACGATCCCCTTCAACGTGTGTTTTAGACTCCACGTCACCATGCATGGGTTTCCAGCACTCATGACGCAGCTCATCGCTGTTACTGGGGTCGTTTGTCGGTTTGATCTTCATTTCCACATCCCAGTCCTCCATTCTGGTTGCATAATGGGGAAATGTTAGGAGGAGATGCCTGTTGAATCTGTATGGAAGCGGACCACAGTACACGGTAGGTGAAAGTGTCATGCCATCGTCGTCGTTGTCTTCTTGAGTGATGTACAAATAGATTTCTCGCCTCTCGTCGTCGGGTATTGCATTTGGGGGAATGAACAGATTTACTTTAAGTTTGCTGTGTTGTAGATGACCACCTCTCTTGTTAAACACACCAATAACGAAATTGTCCTTCTGGAAACATTGACCGATAACTGTACCTCTGCCGAGTTCTTGCCGCATGCCTTTCTCAAACAGTTTCCATTGATGATAAGCGGCCTTTTCTTCATCACTGTTGACAGTGAAACACTCAGGTTTAGAAAATTTCACCATCAAATGATCATTGCTTCGTTCATTGTGAAAGGGTGCTGCATTTAAATTGTTCTGGTTCACAAACTGAGCAGCTTTTGCATCGTCCTTTGTATTGGCAACTTCTTCGAACTTTTTCTCATTGTCAGCCTGTGCACTAGTTGTACACGTAGCAATGTTTTTCTCTACATTTGCTTGTCCGAGAGACGAATCTGCAGTGCGGGTCGTTTGCGGGAGCTCAGAGTCCGTTGCCTCAAGTGGAGCGTCGAGATCTAAGACAACTCCAGTAATTTTGTCTTTATTACGGGAACCCCCGCCCATAATCTCAGTAACGCTGCACGGCCTAGAACCAAAACCGCTGTCAAGCGACATATGATTCATGGAAACAGGTCGAGGCATTTTCTGTCCGCTATTGCTGCTATTGCGGAGATACGAGACAGTACTGCCGTCCACTTGTCGTGCTTCATGACTAAATGTACCTGAAAACGCCATAGCCGCATCGCTTTCACCAAGCTCACTCCCACTGCGTCTACTTTGTATGCCTGTGATATTGCTACACGACGATTCTTCTACGTATCCCGCATTCGAGAAACAGTCAGAGTAACCGTCATCTTGCCAAGAGTCGCCGAACATAGACGATGCGCAGCGTGCCTCCCGGTATTGAGACACTGACGTCACTCGAAGGTTTACAGCATTGACGTTCAAGTCCAAAGAAGGGTCAAGTCTCAAGGTTACGTCGTTACTGTTCCCAGCAAACAAAGGTGACGTTAGAGATTCGCCCTGGCCACGAAGTTCATTGTCATTACCAAGCCGAGCAGGTTGGCCTCGATCTGCACGGTCCGTTTTCTATTCGAAATAAAACAAGTGAAGGTAAAGTCGGATAGTTTCAAAGTATCCCTCACAGGATGATATGCAAATGTTGTTTTCTGTGTGTATGTGCAGGTGTGTTTTGTAAATTTTGCTCATATCAGACCGAAGGTAATTATCATGCTGTGTTATATGTTGATCATGTATCTGTGCTGGTACAGACCTTATCCAGTGCTGTAAGTGGTTTGGCACTCAGTAAATGAGTCAGTTTGTGATTTTTGTAACGTTGCATACCTTGATTTCAGAATCCATAGGCATAGAAAATTCTCCGTGTACGATTTCTTCTACAGCACGATGTTCACACGAGCCATTTGAAAATCCTGTCGCATTGTTTTCTATGGCGTACATACTACGGCGATTACCAAACCACGATCTCACCTGTAAGTATTTCTGATTCGGCAAGCAATGAGAAAAAAAAATACAATCTTTTAAATAACGCTCTTATATAATCGCGTCTGTTTGAATATTTCCGAAATTAAAGAGATTGTACCCTTACATTGCTGTACTCTTCAAAACTTGATACGACAAAATATGAATTTATGACTTAACAGTTGACATTGGATAGCATCTGACACAAGAACGTGATCTCCTGAATGTCACGAGATTGCGTCATTTACTGATCATCCGATCAATTATTATATGAATTCGATATTATACGAATTCGACCATTAGATTGATGTTAACCAGCGAAAATAATGGCATCGTGGCAGTCGTAAGATCAGTTAACAGTGATGTTTAGCACTAAAGCTTCACAGACATTCCTCCGAATTTGTAGAAAAGGGAAATCAAACATGTAAAATGTCTGGATGAGAAAACGAAAAGTGACTGTTTTTGCAATAACAACCGACTCACATTTGTGTTCGGTAATTTCATGATAATTCAGGATGTTGTTCTATTACTAGTAGGGGACTGGATGAAAATCCTACTTAATAATTCCTTTTCAGTCACATGTGTTTATGAGTGTTTACAATTAACTAACAAAAGTGCCTAATAGTTCCCAGTTATTCTCCTTAACTTGGCTTTTTGGACGCAAGTTCTTTTTTCAAACTCTACATCTTATATCAGATTCACCGAATCAAACAGGACTATCAATGGTAATTAGCAGTGATGTTCATCAGGCTTTGTTATCCGAGGGTGAGAGAAGTTGAATCGTTGGTGTTAGGTACCGTTGAGTAATTATGAGTCTGAACATCTTACCTTGTGTAAAATTCTTCGCACACAAGAATTTGATAGAAGCAGTATGACAATAACAACAAGGAGGATTACTACAATCACGATAAAGGTAATGTTGTGAATGTAACCAGTATTTCTGCAAAGCAGATGTATATACGAGCCATTTGTGAGACCTCGGTTTCTTGATTTTGACGAAAAAGGTATAGTAGGGCCTAATACTAATAACAAAGGATTTAATATTCACAAACCTGTCCCCACACCTTACGTATTGGACTCGCCTTCGGCTCGTCCAATACGTCACTCACTGAGCCCTCGTCCATACAGGGCCGTTTTTTGTGTATAACCCTATTATTATTTAATCGTCCGTATAAACTAGTTCTATGGTAAATTTTGAGGGATGCGGCAAGCGCGATATGAGTGGAACGCGCGCGATTACTGCTCCGTTGGCACGAAGCCAATTAATTTTCAGTGCAGCACAAGCAAACTTCGCTGAATGTTTTCAATTTAATTAGTTTTTTAAAACAAAAATCAATTGCATTTAGACTCAGTTTTGTGTTAAGCGTGTTTTAAGCCTTCTACTACGAATACATTTTGGTGGAAGTTGTTATTATGTCTATAACTCACCGTAAAATAGTTTGTTTACATCCGATAATCGCTAGGTCAAAGGTCAAACAGGCGCGTCGCGCGTCTCCCGTATTCGGGACTCCGCGTACTATACAAAATACGGAAAGTTATTGGACGGTCAAACTCCCATAGGTTACGGCAGTAGGTGTATAATAAATGGTATTAAGTTTTTGACTTAAATTTCTTCTATCATTAATACAAAATTGAGGTTTTCTACCCCAAATATACACCCTTTCATCTTTCGAGTAAATTATTGCTACCATACTGAACTTTAGATTCTCTGCTTTTTGAAAATATATAGTGTGAGTGGTTTCCTTGTCAACTTTGATGAAAAATATTCCTTTGAATAACTTGCATTGAAAAAGTACAGCACCATCTTAAATACCTAATTGTTAATCTTCAAAGTACATGGAAATTTTGTCAATTTTGTTATTGTCACGTGCGTGAACATGTGAGCTGAAAAGGGAAGACTAACTCTCTTTGTGACAAGGATACACAATAAATGTTGAAATAATCTGTGAAGCGGAAACCAATCGTATTTCATGTATTTGTAGGCTATCAGCAAATACCTGTTATGCATTGAAATGAAATGACTAAAACACGTCAACTCGCAAACGCCCAGTCCGCCCGGCTTGGTTAGAGAAGTTTTTCTTTTTATTTTTTTTTTCTGTTCAGAGGGACGGTCCTTTTGCGAAGAAATACCCTTGACTAGCACAATTAGAACTCGTAAGCATTTTCTCGTGAGAACTGGTGACGGAAAATAAGAACTAAAATTAGTAGGAATAGTATGCTGATAACATCACTCGCCAAGACTACGTCAGGGGTAATTTGTAGGTGTGCTTATAGCGATATAGATATCACGTGCGATACAGTTTCTGAGATTGGCAAGTCACAAGTCGCAAAACCGTTGATGTTTCGGGGCCGTCGCCCACTCAGCCGAGACTTGGTTCAATTGAAGTCGGTGAATTTTTGAAAACTAAAATCATTTGTTATAGTTTCTCTTGTGTCGCCCCTATTTCACACAATCCTATTTGGAATTTGGCAGCCCAGGTCAGGTTTACCTAGCAATTGAACGCGCTACCTAAGAGTCTGCGCAGTAGTGAGTTAGTTTCTGCCGGTTCACTGACTAGTCTGTGATTCCAGGAGAAACTCTCCTGTATAGCGTTCACCCCTTTCAAGCGTTTCACATGAAAACAGAACACAAATCACCGCGTTCATCCCATTCAAACATTCACAAATTACAGACTTGAACCAAGTCTGCGTTCAGCCGGAAACTTACTCGGAATTGTTATCTTCATCTTCCATGGGTGCATGTTCGCACAAGTTGTCGTATGTTACAGTTGTGTTTCCAGGACATGAATTAAAACACTGACCGTTGTACATGACATTCCGACACGTGACGCATTCCGTAGATGTGTTTCCATGGCACCCGTCGCACTCTACGTGACAAGGCAGACACTTCCCCTCACTCTGAAAGGTGTCGACCGGGCATGATTCCACGCATGTGCCGTTCACAGTTCTCAGGTGCTCACAATAACCAACGCAGTCTCGTTCGGATGGACCCGTACAACCGTTGAAGCATTCCGGGTGACACTCGCGACACATGAACGGACTCCGCACACCTGAATCTTTCGGATTCGTATCGTTGTAGTCAACAAGTGACGTGGAAATGTTAGCCGTCATGTTTCCAGTTTCGATAGAGAAAGTGTTTTTAGGGCATACATTCAGACATGTGTACCTGTAGAGGAAATATTTACATTCGAGACACTGTTCGGCTGATTCTCCGTAGCACGATCGACAGGCAGGGTCACATTTTGTAGAATTCAGCACCTCGCTTTTGATCGATGAGACCTGACAAGAAAAATGTGATGGTATTGGTTCGTAGGATATGAGATAAAATTAGACTCAGTAAGTTATGTAATATCAGTTATACCCTTCCCCAAGTTCGAGCTCATTTGTGAGCCAAGTTTGTTGCTCAGTCGATCTGTCAAAAATATATTTCATATAGGACTAATGTTTGTCGTTGTGCGAGAACGCTGGACTTCCTGTGAAAATTAAACACATGATTTTGTGGTCCGTGTACGACTGCGTATGCGAAAAACATTGAGAGACAAAACCAAACGTCGTTTTTATACCTCGGTATACTTCATAACCTGTCCTAGACGTCAGCACGATCGCACCGAGAGTTCTTGTCAATCACAAAGTAAAAACTACCATTTGGATTTATGGATAAGGTAATTTAGGAAAAGCAGGCGACCACACTCATTTCCGCGTGATACACTTATCTTTTTAGAGAAAACCTCCATGTACATACCAAAGGAACTGTGAGCAAGAGGAGGAGGAAACGAGCACTGGTACTGATACTTCTGCTTTCTTGCATGGTAACTGGACAAACGTTTCTCGAGCTCTAGCAAAAACAAATATTTCCCTTCCGAAGTACGAGCATCGTTCTCACGTGCCTTTCGATTGGTCCTTCTGTAATATTGCAAAGTCAGATCAGATTAGCTGAGAGACCATTGCAGTATTAAGACAGGATATATTCACAGCGTCATCGGTAAAGCAAGACTCTGCGTATAACGCGATTGGAACTAATTTTGGAGAATTTGATCTTCATATTTTTCAAATTTCTCAAAAGTGTCAGACGCCCTATAGGTGAATGTTGCAATATTACAAATTATTCATAAAAACAAGTGTACAATTTAAAAAGAAAGCCAGAGCATCTTACATTTGCAGATTAACATCGACATTACTTCCCCATCAAATTATCTCAAATTGGTTCCAATCGTGTTACATAGGGAAGTTATATTCCCAGCTCTTTTAGTGGCGCTGATGTAGACATTGCTTTTAAAACGGAACTATGGTGCAATCAATCACTGGTTGCCGCTTAACTCTATAATTACATATTATTTAGTTCTTTCGACAAAATGTAAATTCATTGTACTTAAGCGAAACGGTCGTTGTGGTGATTTTGAGAAAGAAATAATTTTTGGACAGAATTCTCGATAACTTCCAAGTATGTCTTTCTTTTTATAGAACACGTGACTTTTTAACAATCAGTTTTTGATGTTCTAGTCGTATGGTTTGACCACTCTATTAAAACTAATGTGAGAAAATTATTTCTTGTTCCGTTGATACTCAAAGAGGAAATTATCAATATGATGTTAAAACTAGGGAATTGGCAAGTCCATATCATTTTTTATCGTCTGACATCGAGTTTGAAAGACATTGTTTGGGTTTTCGTTATCGCTAGTGGACATCGGAAGCATTTTTAATCTTCTGTGGTGATCAAAAAGCAAACATGTAATTTAATGTTAGATACAATACTGAGAAAAGCGCGCACATACTTGACAACGATTCCAGGTAAATTAACTAGAAATCATATGTAGTCAATAAACTTCCCTAGCAGGGAATGCTTAACTACGCCGACGTGCAATCACGATAAATATGGACAATTGAAGTTACTACGGCTACAATTTATGAAAGTACCATTTTGAGCGCTGAATGTTGAATAAATGTTGATGTACCTGGCTCCCTGTTGTTCCTTGTTCCTTAAAAGAACGATTTAAGAGAATTAGACTAAGAGCGCCAGTACCTGCAACTTTTGTCCCTGTTTCCAATGTTATTGTATTTGTAAAAACAAGGTTTTTCTCCTTATATGTTGAGACGTCTGATATTTAGACTGACAATACAGCCTGTGATATGTGTGATATTCGATGTAATTGTGGACAGCTGAATTCTAGACCAGGCTTGAATTAATATATAAACAATAACATTGCATATTGAACTAGATGCTTTGTGATGGCAACGGTAATACTTTGTATTTGAACTTACAACTTACCTTAGGAAGACGTCAAGTAAAACAAACCTTTTTACGGAATAACAATAATGCAAATTCCATCAAAAACTATGGCTTTTGTTCCGTGAAAGATACAGTACGAATTACAAATCAACGTCTGTGGTGATTTGGGAATAATAGGAGCCTATGTTTCACTTCCCCTGTCCTCCGACGAATGTTTTGAATGGAGTTCTGACGACTTAGTAGCTTTATAGCTTTATTTGTTTCCTGGCCATTTCAATGTTGATACAGGTCATTAGTTAACGCGCATTCTCAGATCACATATCGTTAAATTTGCGTTAAGGTATTTCACCGCAATTCCTATCACAGTACTACTCGATTGAAAAATCCCGTCCCAACCCACAAAGTAAATACTCTTTGAACTGCGTACTGAGCCAGAGCCGGGTCGTTAGATGTTCATTTACATGTCCATTGGAACACGATTAAAATCCAAATTAATTGCATATAATTCGTTCAATGATATACAGTCATCGCATAAGCACAGAATTCAATGACCGAATTCGAGAGGACAGTGCGCTCTTTGCATGCGGCCGTTGTGAGAGATTCCAACATTAACGGATATGTATTCATTTTATAGCGCTTTCACCATGCCATTTTTACGTCACGAGTTCTTGTCGATTTGCATAATTAATTGTAGTTATGCGCATACTTCGCACAAGGAAACACTAAATTGTTATTTTTTAGATCAAGTATAACGATTACTGGTTACCGTACCTCACTTTACCTTTATGTGACCTTCGACCCGGTATCAGTTCCTGTGGGAAAACGTTGAATGCTCGATTTTTACGAAAACAGGGCGGCTTGAACTTGCTGCTATTCTTGTCATAGGGATCTGAAATCCCAGTCTGAAACCGAAATCATGCATATGGCTATAAATTTACTTATTAAAAGTCGACACATAGAACAATGGTCACACACAGTACAAATACGCATTGACTAAGTACAAATCACAATACTAAAAACAGAGTCAAAACAAAGAAAGAATTGTACATTGGGCAGAAAACCAAAAATGATGTCTTATGTTTCTGAGAGAACACACCCTGCCATACTTATGGCATCCGAAGTGTATTTTGAAAGCTTGAGTACCATTGAGTAATTCGTATATCAGAGTATAAAGTATGAATTGCTCCTTAACATATTGGAATATATCATTACAAAATAGCCGAACCAATCATATGCTCAGCGACAGGTGAGTATTTAACTGCTGCAGATACGATTCTCGGACACAAATCTTTTTCAGTTTTTATCAAAGTTAATGAGGATGAGAAAAGTACAGATAAACGCATTTTCCTAGAACTAGGTCAGTATGGAAAATCCCTCAGCACACCCTGTGTTATAAATAGTGCTTACACAAATTTCTTATGGTGCACGTGCAGTTTAATTGCCTATTGATAGTCTCAACGGGTAGTAACTTTTGTAAATTACGTCAAGGGAAACCCCTTTTAGAAAACATTGATATTTCTAGACAATCATTAGCATTTCAAAGATAAGATTTCTATGGCAAACTTGCTCTCAAAAGAATACAAATGTTTTTCTCATCTAAGCGGATATTTTGAATTTTCGAAAGAGTCACGCGATCACAGAATGACTCCACTAGTTTTCAAATGTGCATCTAATGTTGCATTTGTAGATCATTATCATTTTGTTCTGAACCTGTTATTCTTCAGGGCTTGCGTTGTGCGATGCTCATATTTTCGTTTACTTTTAGCGATAATCGCCATCTGTGAAAGAACACACATTCTTCCGCTGACTTTCTGGGAAGGACTACAGCAAGGGCGAGCGAATTTTCACATGGAACGTTGAGTATCAACCTTGTTGCCCCTGCATTTTCTGAAGGTCTATTGATTTAGGAAGTACTCATGCCTGGTCACGAGGTCACTATCAACACTGCGTTCGCAGAGATATAGAGATAGATACAGACTATGGTTGGGGCATTCCTCAAACAAACCGTTTTCCACGCGTACCGAACTTGAAAAAAATTCTATAGAAATCTCTGGTGTTTGCAAAACATCTTTCCCCAACAAGAAAAGACAGGACAGGGTTCAATGCACATCATTTACAGAGATTATGACAGATACTTCGCAAATTTGAGTTACTTGTACAGATACCGTCTCACACATAGAGTATAAAAATTGAACTTAAGCTTAAATCCAATTCAATACGTCGTGCAAGTGCAGCTTTCGGAAATTATTTGAAATTTTGAGACAGAAAATTTGGCGACTGATCGAAATTGATCGCAAGCTGGCACTCAGACTCGCTTGTGAGCAAATGTGGTGTACTAATTCTACTACCTCATTTTACAAATGTTGTCTTAAGCTTTCACAGGTGACATAAAACGATTCCTTGGTGCAATATTTCGATGGCTATCTCTATCGACGTCTCTATCGGCCATGAGCAATAACCTAATGTGAACGAAAAGGCAAGGGTTGCTTTGGAATTGGTCATTGCCACGGCTTGGTTGGGTTTGCTTAGCAGAGTTCCCTAACCGAGGGAGGGTCCCCTGCAAGGGACGACACAGTTGGCTAGCGAAGTAGGGTCGTTCATTGCCTTCGTTGTTACGAGCGTTATTTAGAATAGTACACGGTTTCAGGAACTGTCATGGCAGTCAATATGCCTACAGAGCAATATCTGCTATCAATCAAATTTAAGCTATTTCCACAATTGTAGTTGATTAAGAATAACTACACGCTTGACAATTGTCATATCACAATTCAACGTTTTGTTGACGTCAACTTATTTCTTGAGAATTTCACATGGAATACATCACATCAATATTAATCATTTGTCGTTTCTCGCTAGCTGTTGCAGCCATAGAATTATTACCTTGTCAATGGCTGCAAAGAAGTATAGTGTCAGGATTCAAAGCTTGAAATTTGACAAAATTATAGAGATACAACATTACGTAATTTTCAAGGAAGTAAAACTTCATAGCAATTCATGCCGCGCCAATATCTACTGTTTAACCCACGGAAGTACGCCAAATTTACGCCAGGAGTCAACACTCTTTGCTGTTTATGTCCACGTCGATGTTTATTTTACTGTGTTTTCTGTGTTACGTTTCCTGCACTTATTTGTTGAGTCCTATCATTTTTTCTCTTGATTTATTGTTTTGAAGTTGTTTTATAAATGATCTTGTCTGTAAGAGCCATCTTTATGCGCTGTTGACAAGATTGAAATATTTAAAAAAATAACAAAAACAAAAAAATAAACATTCGATAGAAGGGATTGGTTTGTTAACCTGGCTATCGTCATGAACTCATACTTGAAAACACATGCTATAATGGTTTATGATGGGGAAAAAGATGTCACAATGGGTATACACGTCAGTCAAATCAGGCGTATCTCAACGGCATATTTTTGGACCCTTAAGAGAAAACGTGAAGTAAATCCAGTATCACACATGTTTGGTAAATATACACAGGAAGGTTCTTTATACATTGCTGTATTTACGTATAAGCAAAGATTCTCATATATTCACTGTGCGTTTCTTGTAAGCTTTATAGTAATAATCTGTTCAAGATTAAAGAAATCATCTCCAATCTTTTTTTCTGCTTCATGCAGACATTCACCCAGGACACTGAAACTGGGTGTAGGCGTTTTTGGAAACAGTTTCCACGTAATTATCTTTTCAACAGTGAACACGGAAAGGAGAACAAGAACACCAATATTGATAATATGCATTCCTTTATGGCACTTTTCAGGTACAATGCGACATAAAGTTTGGACACTGTGACTCTCCGGGGTTTGAGCATTGCTTTAACCCATCTTTAGAATGGTTCTTCTGTAAAATCAGATCCACTGTGATAGGCTTATTGACAAGTCAGATTAGCTGAGAGACAAAAGCTGCGGCATTTTCAACCGAAATGTTGTCACTCTGACATACTTGTGATAAGTGGAGTCAATGTGCATAGGGAAGTCATAGAAACTGGTTTTACTTGTCAAGGGAATTTGATTTACTGATATTTTTGTAAATATCAATATAATGATGATAAACAATTGTGACGTTAAATCGACAGTAATTACCAGGTTTACTTAATAAAACAAGTACTTGTGAAACAAATTACATTACCTATATTTGACATTCAAAATGACCGCGCCATCCGTGTGTTATGTCTGTGACAAAAATTAAATCCAATTCCCGATTTTCACAAAATTAAGACTGGATCTTTTTCTATTCCAAGACATTCAAAATGAGCCCTACAAGTGACAGATCAGAAAAGAATTGAAAAAATGTGAGATTCAAAATATGCCGAGACGCATTCTACCTTAAGGTAGGAGACTACCCATGGATAGTGCAGTATCAGTACCATTGCTTTGCATTTAGAAGTGTAAGAAATATACTCGTTACATTGCCATTTTCTTGAAACTTTCACAAAAACTGATCATTTTGAAAATAATATTCAAAAAGCAAAGGCATTGGCACTCAACTGTGACGCAGCTGAACACAGTGCTGCAAAGATATCTTTGTATGCAATATTGTGCACACAGGTGTGTGATAGGGTCTAAATTGCGCCTTTGCTCCGCCAGTAGTTTTTTTCTTTTTTCCAAAGTGCAGGGAATTAACTTCAGTAAATGGAACTATATGAGGAAATTTACTGGTTTTGTGATCACAGTTTCTGTTGCTTTGCCAGGAAACACCCAAAGAAATTTCTGTTTGTCAGTAGATACCATTTGCAAGGGAAAAATACGGGCAAAGAACAAGAAGTAAAGCACACAAGTGACAATGTCCATAGATCGCATTCATTCCAAATGTCAAAGCAGCGAAGTCGTTTTATGAGTTTGTAAAACTCTTCAGGTTCGAAATGCCCACTAGCTGACAGAACAATCTCACTTACAGGAACAATTAGAAGGGTTTCTTTTGCCGAGAAAGCCCAATGAAACTGGGCGGAAGGCACGTAGATTGATGTAAGCAGTATTAATAGAGTAACAGATGAAACAATAATTGTTCCTTCCTCATCTGGTTCTCACCTAATGTCCACTATCGTATTCAACTCTCGAACCCCTTAAACTTATCGGGAAACCCTTGAAAAGGTCAGCGTGTCAACATTTTGTAACAAACCGCACATTCCACGCCCTTCTATATAAACTGTCCATTGATTGCTGATGATAAGATAGTTCTCTGTTATCATGAAATATAAACTATTTTTAGCTCTAGCACAAGAGTTATCCGCCGGTCCACAGTCCCTCCACCACTACAGTCGACTGCCATCGGTATGACGCTAGTCAGATTGTAGGAGCTGTACGTTTTAGCTGTTATCACTTACTATGTGAAGTCCTAAACAGTAGAGTACTGTGAGTCCCGGCCACACAAGGTCTCGTCGTCACGAAGAAGTTACAGCATGCAAGTAGTTTACAATTTTCAAGGGGGTGGTCTTCGGAACTGCGCGTGTGCCACTTTCTTGTTTACAAACAATGCATTTTATGCATGATTTCTAGATGCATCAGCACGTCAACATAGATGCAACATTTAAGATATTCATTGTTGAAAAGCATGTTTTAACTTCCGTCAATCGCCAACGTACCGTAGATACAGTGTTTTTTCATCGGTCGTAGGGGTCCTCGAAAACTTTTGAGCAGAGTTCCCACGACCCCTGTCCCTTTAAACATCATAGTTTACGAATCTGTCGCATGCGAACGTCGCATCTACACGACTTATTTATGGCACTTTTGGACAACGACATTCAGGTCGCAATCCGACCGAAATCGGTGCTGATAACCTCCAATTTGCAAGACCAGGTAGAACTTGAGAGACTTGTTATTATCATTAAATGAGCAAGTTGATTTTGACACTTCGCTCTCAAAAATCTCATATTTGCAGTACCACCCTTGAAACTAAGTTGGTAATTAAGTTCCTCATTTGATCATCATCATCAACGAGTTTTGAAATCACATAAACATCTGTGGAGAGGTGTTTCTTCCACATTTGAAAACATCTATTGTGAAAAAAGAAAATTTGGATTTTATACTATAACAAATGTCGCACTAATTGTTCTTGGGTCTCGTTTTCTTTTACTTTTTCATCTGACTCGTTCCTCGCTACTAGTCACAGAGCGGACCGTCACTGTAACTAGGAAGTATCTTCTGCGTTAGACAAAGGGCAATTTATAAGGGTCTTTGACCAAATGACATTTTAGTCACTATTTCAAGTGGCTATAAGCGCTGCACTACTACGGCTTTCAAGACGTGAGCGAGGCCATGTTAAACTCAACAAATTGTGGATTTTTGAGCGCTAACACACGCATGCTTGGCATGCGATTACTGCGTTATCAAGTGTTGTGACTGTCATGAGCAATTACGTCTAAAGGGGATGCGATTGTGACGAAAGTGATCTTATTTCCCCTTCTTTGACACGGGCTGTCAAGATGACACACACATATTAGGGAGCCGTCATTATTTACGGCCTGGGGGTCAGAGGAATTATATAAAACACTCCGAAATTTCGAGTTATCCGCTCCCCAGCCAACCATGATGAGTTTTAGTTACCCTCTCTAACTCGGAAATTTTGACACCCCCCCCCCCCCCAACACTCACACTTGGAAAAGTTAAATATCAATACATTTAGTTGTATAGTTCATGGATACAGCAATAGTAAAGTCCTTCAAATCCTGGTTTACCCTGCTAGATTATCGTTTGTTGCCTCTTGACGGTTGAAAGAGGCGAAACCAACAAGTTCAAAGTCACAACAAAATATAGATGTAAAAGCTCACCCTATAGCCAGTATCCAACAATATTGTACTGTTTGGTTTGGATTGGTGTGGTTAAATGCCAAAATGGTTATTTAACTTAAGTCAATTAAAATATATGTATGTGATAATAAAGGGTGAATTCATAACAGTTTAGTTTTGTCCTAGATCCTGTACACTGATAATGGTATCTGCTGATTACATTCCTCCATGACCCAGCTCTCATGTCATCTCTGGTCACAACACTTGGTATGTATAGAATTGTACCATGTTTTAGTAAACTTGTACCATTTTTAAATCCATAGTGTTTTTCATTCTTTTCTATTATTTTGGTATCATCTCATAATTGCACTAAATGCTTCAGTACATTTTCCAAAAATTCAGTAGCCTCGCTTCTTCCTCTCCACATTTTGAGCAACTCCCCCTGCAACTTACAATTTTTAGTGACCCCGCCCTTATTCCTGCGATCCCCCGACCGTAAATAATGACGGCTCCATTAGCTTGCTCACAGCTTGAGTGCGTATTTCATTACATGCAGTAAAAGGTTAGTTATCAAGTCGTGTTATCGTGAAGGTCGAAAATTCAATCATTCCCGGTAATACCCCGATCGGTGACATGGTCAACGTAAACCAGCTAACTCGATATTGCATGGTGACAGAGCACCACGTGTTTTTCCTCATTATGATAAAAAATCATTGCGATAAGGATAAACATTATATTATTTACCTTAGAGATGCATATTGTTAGTATAAATTGTTTCCTGTTTAGTTCCTTATATTTCTCCATAATCATGTTTTGAAAAACATGGACTTGTTCCCACTTTGTGGTGGCCAGTAATGGCGATATACAGCCCCCTCAAAGACCTAGGCAGGCAACCCAGCATTGTATGATGGCAGTGATTTGATTTGCAGCCACGTATCCAGAAGGCCTGCCGACAAAATAGTGATGGAACTGTTTTCTTTCTCGCGCAAGCATCTATGCATGACCTGCTAGGAGTACAAAAAATTACAATTTCGCTCTCGACACTAAAAAGTTCTTAGTTCCCCTTAAAATATCACACCGTTCTCTTCATTTTCTCCTCAATCACACTCATAGCCCCAATCTACTATCATATCAGTCATTGTGCCCTAAGTGAGCTCGACACAAAGACAAATACACCATTACCAACTCACCCATATTCCCTCTTGATAGTAGGTAATACTTGATAGGAAGACTAAGAATTACGTGACTCCTTCCAACGGACTGTTACGACTTTGTCCAGCAATAGGTCGTATAGTGTTGATTGTGGACATATACATCCGTAACAGTTTCATTTCTCTAATCAATTTGAACTGTTTCAAAAATAAGTTATCCAGCAACAAGCTTTCTCTTTGAAAGTTACGATTTGTTCACAAAATGAAAATTTTACTGCAGATATGTCCACATGTAAATAAGTATTAAAAGCAAATGAAAATTGTGCAGGGATCTGAAAAACTAACCAAACGAAAGGGAGTGTTGAGGCAGAGCCCTCGAGCGGCGGCGCGGATCTTGCTTTCTTCTTGACAGGTAAGGGATCGACGTCGCAATGTTATAGAGTCACGAGAACATCTCCGCTTTATACGTTTATATGTCCGGGTCATTGAGAATAAGCTTTAGGAAAGAGTGACCCATAGATTTATGTAAGGACAGTATATGTGAAAGTTCTGACATAAATGTATGGTATATCTAGAGTCTAGAATACTTTTATTTAATAAATTGCCTCTGTAAAGCCATGAAGTTGTTATTTAACACTACAGTCAGCCCATGAACGAGATCCCTGAATTCGTTCTCGTGATTTGTAAGTTCTACTCATTAGTCAAGAATATTTCTGTCGAATGGTTTCTAAACTCAACAAAATATAAGGCACGTCACTGAAAATGAGTGTAAATTAAGTTTTCGAATCAGTGAATAATGCTCATTTTTCAATAAATTTACAGATCTATATTTCATGTAGAGTCTGTCAACAGTTTGTATCTAATTTGTTCCTTGTCATTTTTAAGTTCTAATCTTTGGTCGAGAATAAGTCTCAGTATCAAGTTGTTTCTTAGCTACACCTACAAATAAGTCATATTACTGAAAATGAGTGTATATAAATCAAATTCAATAAGCAAACTCAAAGATGAATGTTTACTTTACAATATATATACATTTACAGATATGTACTTTTAAAAGCAAATCCAAGTTTGAGTGTTTACTTTCCAATTTACAGATCCACATATATAAAAGCAAACCGGAAGTTGAGTGTATGCATTTGAATTTATATTTACAGATCTACATATTTACAAATCTTCAATACCTATATTTGTTCTATGCTCCGATCTGCGTAATAAAGAGAATAATTGATACAGTATATTTGTAATGTGTCGATGACATCTTGCCATAGCAAAAATATTTTGGGATTTTAGTGGCTGGAAAATTTCACATTTCGATTTTCTACAGGCAGTGACATTCCCCTTCTGTCCTCTGTCAAATAAATGTCCGTACCCATGTGGAATATGTGTATCGGCGTTATGACAACATTTCTATGCAATTGCCCCCTCCCCATCTATGCAGAACAAAGTCCTTGACAAGGACCAATAATATCCGTTGGACTTCCGTCCATTTGAGTCGAGCTGCGAAGTTAATGGACTTATTTCTAGCACAGTCCAAATGGTCAACATTCGATGTCAGCTTTCGATCGAGTATGAGTATTGTATATATCCCTGACTGCGAATCAGTCCTTATCTCCAGGGTCCACATTCAGATATGGGTGGAACAAGAGGATTGTAAAGTAAAAGCACGACATAAAAGATGAAATTATTCAGTAATACGGAAAACAAGGTACCCGGGCGGCCACCTTCTCATAGTTTCTCTCATATATTTTTTGGCCGATTGCATTTAATTTTTTTTCCCCAAAGACTCTCTAAGCTACATGTAAATCTATTCTGGACATGATAAAATATGATCGCCCCTTCACCCACACAGCTAATACCCGACCATAAAATGTATTACACGAATAACATAATTTCTCCATCCATCAATCCACGCATCCTCTCTCCCTCCCCCCTCTGTCTCTCTTTCTCTCTCGCTCTCTCTCTCCATTCTCAAATTGTCTTTACACGTGCACCATACATGTGTGTGTGTCTGTGTATATGTGTGATGTACATATGTATCTACGTATTTATCTACGTATCTATGTGTGTAACTAGTTACAGTATCTATGTTTCTATATATGTATCTATAGACGTATCTATTCATTTAAAGGTAGTGTCATTAATCACGAATCTTTAGCAAATAGAACCACAGATGAGTCAGAAGATGTCGAGCTTTGTTCGCTTTTGAATTGTTTAAAAGTCAAATCACCGCATATAGATCCACCGAATGCACAGGATATGAGGTCAACTGGTGGCTGTAATGAAGTATCGTTCAGTTAAATAGGACTTCACCGGTGAGTAAGCTGGTGACTGTCTGAGCAGGCAGCTTCACAGATCCTCGGCAAAACCCACTGCAATTGCTAGATCGGTCACTCCGCTGACCCCACTGTCTGAGCTGCGCCTCTGGAGCAGATTTCTAGCTTTATCGTGTCCAATGTCTTTCAGCATATCAGCAAGTTCACTGATAGCTTTGGTTTTGTTCAGTGGTCGTTGTTTCTGCGAAGTTACCGCTTCCCAGAAATCCAGCACCCGCCTAGTTCTACCACCATCTTTCTGGCTCTCGATCCATTGTATGCAGTCGGTTGGGAGTTCTAATCTTTCGGCGAGATGGCGCCAATTCGGACTCGGGGTATCTGGCTTTTCGATGTCGAGCTCAAAACAGAGATTTCGGAAGAGTTGATGGGGTAAAATAAAACGGTCCCGTAGGTGGCGCTTGAATTCGGGTTGTAAGGAGAGGAACAGTTCCTTGTTTTGAGCTGATGTTAAGAGTTTTTCATCCTGAAACAAAATGATGGGGAAATGATCAAATCAGGGTAACAGAGACCATATCCCTAATATAAAAGAATAAAGCACAGCATTCGCCTGTTAAGACCCCAAAGGTATCCCTGACCTCAAAGGTGTCCCCATGAAAAAGTGTATTAAGATAGGGGGTTATACTCAAATCTGAGAATACCTCCCCCGCATAATGGGACGCCTTTAAAGTTACATGGACATTTATAGAGTGATATAAGCTGCTATGTAATACTTCAAGTTGGATAAATATACAAAAAATTAGGGCCGAGGACAGAATTAACAATGGGAAAGATTATTGTCTATGTAAAATATACCTATCTTTCTTATTCAAAAATTAAAATTTGCCTCGCACATAACACGCGATCACATTTTTCCATTACGGTTATTCAATGTTTGCCGAGTCATTCAAAGATAAACTTCAGTTAAAAAGGAAAAAAAACAAGTTCTTATGCTTTAATCGCCCTTTATAGATGCATTCCTGATATCATCTTTTTTTCTTTATTGAATCAAATTTTGACTTCGTCCATTAAATAAACGAAACCGAAAATTAACAAGTCATTGACAATGGCATAGTCCCCACTTGTAATAGGAGTATTAGTCTTGATGGGGCAGGGAAATGTGGGCATTAAGAAGTATCAATGAAGTGTATATGTTGAGATCTATGGGCACTTAGGCCTATGTCGTTGTTCCCAATTTGAAACACATGAGGCATATCTAAGATACGGTTCTAAATCGGCAAAAAAGACCTGACCTCTAGCTGTAACGGCCAGCCAAGAAATACATGGGCGCATAATAAATGAGGTACAAGATGTGACATCTTAAGGTCTAATATCCTATCAAAATTGAAGGGTATAGAACTGTGGTTACTGAGTTATGCATATGTATAATCAAGGTCATTGAGGTCATTGAGGTCACGTGACATTTTAAGAAAAACATTGTATCGCTAAATAATCCCTATATGCCAAAAATCAGACCTCTAGCTCTATTCGCTTGCCCAGAATTAGATATGTGCATAATTAATGAGGTAAAGCGTGTGTTGTCATAAGGTTTCCCATCCTACTAAATATAAAGGACATAGCACTTGTGGTTACTTATTTATTGACATAAACGTATATTTCAGGTAAAAGGTCATGATGGTCACATGACATTTTGTCAAAAAAATTCTATCCTATAGTTATCCCTGTATACCAAAAATCAGACATCCAGTTCTATTGGCTTGCTCAGAATTAGATATGTGCATAATTAATGAGGTGCAGTATGTTGCGTCATATGGTCTCCCATCATACCAAATATGAAGGGTGTAGCACTTGTGGTTACTGAGTTATGGACAAATATGTATATTTGGGGTCAAAGGTCATTGAGGTAACGTGACATTTTTTCAAAATGTCTGAGATATCTACGTGAACGGATGGACTCACGGATGGACGGACAGACGGACATGACCAAATCTATAAGCCCCATGGACTTCATCCGTGGGGACTAAAAACTGTCGCTGCATCCTTTTTGCAATATGAATACGATGAGAAACTAAATTTTTATTTTTCTTGGCCTTAAACATGGGAGTCAATGGAGAACTGACTTATACATGGGAGTCTATGGAGAACTGCCTTATACATAGGGGGACTAAAAACTGTGTCACTGTATCCTTTTTGCAATATGAATACGATGAGAAACTAAATTTTTATTTTTCTTGGCCTTATACATGGGAGTCAATGGAGAACTGCCTTATGGGAGGCTATGGAGAAATGCCTTATACATGGGAGTTTATGGATGTGTAAACTAAAAAGTCCTCTAACACGGCCAAATTTGATCGCATTGTGAAACAAATCGACGTGCATCTGTATGGGATAGGGTACTATCCTTATGCAAAGTTTGAAAGAAATTGACCGGGGCATGTCTGAGATATCTGCGTGAACGGACGGACGGACGGACATGACCCAATCTATAAGTCCCACCGGATTTCGTCCGTGGGGACTAACAAGCGGGTGCAATATCCCAAAAGCAGTAATCTGGTAATAAATGCCTCGCATCAGAAAGTTTTAAACTTTTACTAAAACGTAATCTAAGGAATTTCTCAAAAATAATTTCATTTCACATTTTAAGGTTAGAGGTTCATCGATAAACATTTGATTATGAAAAATGAGTTCTAAGTTTACCAACATTTTAAAATTCCAAATGTCCGTTTTATGTGTTTACTGTTTTGTGAACTATTAAATTTCAAAAGCTAGACAGTGACCACTTCCATTTACTTCACAGGCTTCAGGTGCGTACGCACACACAGCAGACCAGAAAACAAGTATTTTCAAGGCGCACTTTATCTTGAAAGAGACTCTGAAAGCAAAAATCTTTAAAAACAACAATACCTGCACAATATGTTCCATGTTTGTCTTTGCGATCTGCGATACGTTCGCGCGGTTCATCTCACAACTGACGCTGTTCTCTGATATGGGTATACAGAGGGTTCTGCCATCTAAGGTTACTTCAATGATTAAATCCAAGCTTTTGCCAAAACTCTGGTCCACATTTACTTTAAAGGATCTGTAGACACTCGGAGTCGACCACACATGTTGAATAGGGAATACCTATGACACACGAGAGATTAAGTTTGGTTTGATTTTGTGTGTATATATATATATATATATATATATATATATATATATATATATATATATATATATATATATATATATATATATATAAGTATACAGATGTCTTCGTGGGGAAATTAGAGTGCTCGATGCTAAAGCAGAGCGCGTTATAAATAATAATACAAAATTACTTTAAGTTGGCTACAAAAGTACAGAGTAATTTGTACTAATTTTGTGTTAATATATATATATATTATATATATATCTATATTTAATATATCTCTCTCTCTATAATATATATATATATATATATATATATATATATATATATATATATATATATATATATATATATATACACACAGACATACAGACAGACAGACAGACAGACAGACAGACAGACATGAACTTGAGGTTACAAATTGTGGCCTTGTTTTGTCGAATACGGTAAACTACGGGACAAAAAAAACCCAACTTTTCGCCCATAGTCAAGCTGACGGTGATTCTGGAATATATATATAGCAACATTCCAAAATGAATACTGCACTCTGTATTCACAGGTCGGAAATAAGCTATATGACGAAAGGCTTACATGTTTCCTGGGGTTTATCCTTGCAGCTTGCGTTGTTGACGTCATTTTCATTTCCAATTCTGTGTCATTATTCAGCGGCATTGTAAATGTGTGAGGCGGTTCTTGTAACGGCCGTCCGTTCCACTTGTGCACTCGCCGTCCGTTCCACTTGTGCACCTCATCGCTTTCAATATTCTGGATGTAAGAAACAGAATTGTATCATGAAATATCTCATTTGAAGTAATGGGGAGAAGTTTATATTTGTGAGGTAAAATTTAAAATTATGAATCTTATTTTTACATTTATATTTTTTTTCAGAAAGGCTTCAGTTTCACTTTGTTTCGACGAGAACTCATATGGATATCTGGAGAAAGAATTCGCTTCAATTACGACTTTCCCTCTATACGATAAAATGGCTTAACATACCTGTTTCACTGACGGTGTGTTATCCAGAATGTAAACCCTGAATGTGACGTCACGTGACTGTTCATCCACAGATCTGAATACCATCACGAGTTTGCTCTTTGTCTTCAAGGGAGAGGAGCAGTATTTACAGACTTGACCATCGCTCTTTGAACTTCCCTGCATCTGTTCCGCGGTTGCGGACCCTTCGCTTCTGGCTGATCTCGCGAGAACTCGTGACAACCTGCTTTGCCTTGAACCATCGTTCCTCGGTCCCCGTGCGCGCTCAACCAAGCGAAAGCGGGTGAAGTGATCGATGTACATGTAACAGACGTTTTCCAAGACCACCATTTTCGAATCTTGGCCATCGGGTAGTGATTTCCATGCAGGCGCATCTCCGAAAGAAGTCTGCGAATATTCAACATCTAGATTCCAGTTTTTGACATTTTCAGCACAGTGCGGGAATGACAGTATAACATGCCTCTGGAAGTGTTTGCTTGGCCCGCACTCAATGGTAGGGCTGAGGGAGCCGTCGTTGTTGTCAAGAGTGACATGCATGTAGATTTCCCATCTTTCATCATCGGGGATGGCACTGTGGGGAATATACAGATTGACACCGTGTTCATCGAAGAGCAGATGGCCGCCTTGTTTGTCAAATCGTCCCACAATGAAATCTTGCGTCTTGTAATAGTATTGATTTAAGCAGAGTGCAACCTCTTCATTTTGTGACTTGAAGTTGTGCCACTGCTTGAGAATGTTCCATTTCAACGGACAAAACTTCTCGAAGGGGGAGTGAGGACAGGTTTCACGTTTATCTGGTTTGGCCTTGATCGAACGGCGGCTATCCGAACCACAGACTCCTTCTTTGTTCAATGTTTCAGGGTTATGGAAGACGACATATCCCTCAGGATCACCAGTTCCGCCTTCGATTGACCCAGTCGACTCAGAACCTTTGCTTCTCTTCAACGTTTCCAGCTTCTGCAGTGAGTTTTCTGGACTTGTGAAGTGTTGATCCGCTTCGGACAGTTGACTCACCGGTCTCTTTCTGGACAAAGAGTCAGGATCGGTGTAGTACCCGCTGTCGAGATTTCTGGATGCTCTGCCTGCCTGAGCTTTGTAGATTCCCCGTATATCGAGGGAGTGGTTGGTTGAGGGAGAGTCACGTGAATACCTGAATACCACCTTTTCATCACCTTCACTTGGAAATGCCCTTCTGACATCACTAGACTGAGAAGCAGACCCATGCGAAGAAACATTGCTTACAGTCTTTTGGCCATTGTAATAGTCTTCGGTATATGAGTACGTGTCCCCATCCAGACCAAATCCTGAGATACTACCTGTGTCCAGGGATTCGTAACCTTTTTCCAACACGTCGGAAATTGATCGACACTTATCGCCCCGTTCAGTCGTACCACGTCTCAGTTTGACTGTCGAAGTTGCAGTCTCAGAAGTCTGATCCCCCCTGCCCTGATCTCCAACCGTAACTTCTATCGAATGAGTGACCGATCCATCGCTTGGTGTGGTCATACTTCCGGTACCAGACTTTTCGCCCTGACTAACCCAGGACTTGCCCTGTTCCGTATGCTCTTGCGTTTCAACCTGCAAGTGTCCGATGAAATTTTGGGGAAAAAAATCATCACCATTATAATTTTCATCATGATATCGTCATTATTGTCGCCGTCATCATGGCTTTACAGGTCATATACCATATTTAGCATGGGCAAATTGCAAAATCGTTCGGTGTAAGAAATGAAACGTATATTAATGACGCTGACGATTAAAAAGTCGTCCCGACTTTCATGAATCAAAGCTGTTCAGTTCTATGTCTGACCCAAATAACTCAATATCATCGGTGTTTGTGATTCTGTTTACAGCAAACTGAGGGCGAACTAGTAAAATTATGTCCAATGAAGTTTAAATGTCATTGCTCTTGTTTCTTTTCATTATATACCATATTTGATCACGTAAGTACTAAATTTCTTATTTCTGACTCCATGTCTTTAAAGCAATGGTTCTGAAAAATATGACGTTGGAATACGCTTTAACCATGACAATTGGGGTGTCTTTGATCGGCGAATTCTGTGAAAGGAGGAAGGAAAAAAACTGCTCGATTAAATTTCCCACCTCGTTTTCCTGCGACCGAAGATAAGTCGGTGTGCAAGCAGTTTGAAAGTCCGCTTCATATGCACTGTTTCGGTATGTATTCGTTACCTCAACGTCTCTATTTGCGTCGATGGCATACGCACCTCTGGTCTCTCTTCGGTTCCAGAACCAATCATAAAATCCTTGCAATTTCTGTAAAATATTCATAATACACGACCGATGAGGGGACAGTCTGTTCCGTCAATGTACCGGGTAACTATACGGTCGGGCTTGGCAGTTGGTTGTGTTATGTGACGGTTCAATCATTACATCGGTTGCCAATGGATCGAATTAACTTGCAGAAAGCGTGCTTAAATGACCAAGAGCCAGCCAAAGAAAAGTGCTTTGGTGAATCAGTGTTTGAATCAACTCGACGGCATTTCCCCCCATTTCATTATTACCGTCTTTAAGTCACTTTTTAATGTGTCGATAGGACCAGTTGTGTTACCAAATGTTAAATCTCCAATTTAATTTTCGCGTTTAATCAAGCACAATTGGAATTCATTATGATTGCGCATACTTATAAACAGGACAGAGCTGCATGATCACAGCATTTTGAAGTAGAAAACCTGGTCGAAACACTTGCTCCATTTCAACATAAATCAGCGACCACCTGATGCTTCATCTATATCGGAGGTCGGAGGTCACTACCAGTATTTTTATAAAAAGTTTATTACCTTTCGAACTTTCTTTCTGAAGACAATTGCCAGGGTAAATACCACTGCAAAAAGTATTCCAAACAGTAGCAGTACCAGCGCTGTGGCAAGTGAAACAATTTTCCTAAGAAAGATTAAAAGACCGAGTTACATTCAACAGCAATGTCATGACCAACTGGACATCTTTTTTTTCTATACAAGTTGTTTACGATTAAACTTTTGCGTCAGCAGTCAAGAGGGTTCGCGTGTTCGCAAGATAAATGCATTTAAAGTAGAAAGATTGTTGTGGTTTCTAGAAAAAAGACAAGAAGGGATCTAAAATGGGCTGCCCCATATGTGACCATAAATCATAGCGACGCGACGTAGTAGCAAACACTCGGTCATACTTAGAATGGCCCCAGTCGCTTGGCTTTCTCGGCAGCAGTTACTTACATTAACCATCGCGTTCACCCCACGATCTACGCAACAGCCTATCACTAACGCGACATTCTGCTGAACATTATACCTTAAATTTACTGCCTTGATATTGATATGTCCACACACTTGGAGCATGGAGGTAACAGACGGATATCCGTCTATTACCTACCAGACCTACATGCTTTGAGCAAGTCTACGTCACACTTTAATGATCGCTCATTGTTTTCCGGGCAGCATGACCTAAGGGCACCAGGGCAAAGGGTTTGAGGAACAATACCTAAGGTATGTACATCAAACAACAAGTTGTGGAGATCCCCTATGCAGGCTGGAACCTTGGATTTCCCCATTAGTCATTTTGTTACACGAGTTCTCATTTTCGTCGATTCTATTGAAGTTAACCAATCTCTATCGTGCATGCTTCCCTTTCTCGGCAGCCATATTAGTCGTCGATTAGAATTATATACGATTATTGCAGATTTCATGCTCGAGTCATTTCGCAGTAAGGCTGCGTTCATAACTTAATACCTCAGGGGGGAGTCGGAAAAAAGATTCCTTCTTTTCTGTACACTATCACTAGCCACTTGATTAGCCACTCCCACCAACTGCACGGTAAATTGTAAGTCCCCACGACTGCCGTTTCTAAACTTACACTAATATAGTCAAATGCTGTGAATGTGCGCATTATATTGTGCACTTATCAGCCTTATATTAACCTTCCACTTCAGTTTTTAAAATTCATCGTCACAATAAATAGGAACGTTTACCATCCCATTATATTCAATTAGATTCATGACTGAACGTGAAATAAGCAAGAATTAAATTCATCGACTTCACTATGAATCATCTTGAAAGCCGTGTGATACTTGGAGCAGCGCTTGTTGCTTTAGACAGTTTCATTTTCTTGTTCATATGTCAACTGCTGCGTCTTCTCCTATTTCCCGGTACTGGTGTACATGTTGGCACGCTAAAAAATTAGTTTCAAAACACACCATGTGATGCATATAGTATTGTAAATGGTGACAATTTAATCGTAGGCTACATTTAAATTCATAGTTCCCACATTTAAATTAATTCAAATAAACGTTCACACAGTAAGCTAAACTTGATCGAACAAAGTCAACGAAAATATTCAAACGTTACAATGCGATCTCCGTCAGTAGAATCGTGACATGAAAGATTGATAGCCCCAGGAGAGTGCTGGTAATGATGAGCATATTTTGTGCTTGGAGTATGTTAACCGAGTATGATAGTATGTAGTATGAACTGAACCATATACTTTGGAACTTGTATACGGTATAACTGCAGGTGTGTCACATGCCTAATATCTGCCCTTTCAGGTATTCTAAGTTATTGTCTCTGACCGGATCCTGTGTACAACACATGGCAGTCTCGCTGTTATCTCCTTCTAATCCCAATTCTCGTCAACTATATCTGAATCTTAGCCATTCATTTGACTCTCACTGCCAAATGCATCGCTGTTTTCTCGTTATCTTGGCTGCTAGCGTTTGTTTGACTTCTACGTTACTACGATATGTTTTTTTGGAGATGGCAAAGACATTGCCACTTATAAACAGAAAAAAATCAAATGTCGAACGTGTTAGCTACTGTGCTATTAAAAGCAGATTACAGTATAAGAATAAGATTCCTGATGTGGATTTTTATCAATACTAGTATTTTGAAAACTGCATTCTGCTAGTCTGTGTTTGTGCTCCTCGAACGATTTCATACCCTTTATTTATTGAAATTATTTGTAAGCATGTGTAACACACGTATTTCTCAAAAAATAATATTTCATAAAGTCAGTGGTTGCCGTTATACATTGTATTTTTCAGTTAAAGGATTTCAGAATATTTACCAAGAACCTTTATTTCACAGAGTTTGTGTTAATAATTAAAAAGTGTATAAGGGTTTATTTAACACAGATAATGCCACTCTGTCCTTTATGTCTTACAAGTAGGTTTAATAGGTTTTTTTAACAATTTCATTGATTTTTATTTGCAGTACATACAACACTGTAAATCTGTCATAATAACATGGGTGTTTCTGTGGTTCCTGTGTGTTTTATTTCAATCGAAAAGAATGTGATTAATGAATGCAATGCTTATTTTATACATTAAATTTTTCAAGTGTCACGCTCGTTGGAAAGTGTCAACTGATCAATCACAAGTCCCAAATATTATATGTGTACTTAAAGAAAATATGACAATCATTATAACAGAAAACTTGATAGGTTACTGGTATACATAAACTTCAATAGGTACCGAAAAGGTGCAAGAACAGTTAAGTTAATTACCAGATATTTTCAGGCTTTACTTATTTTCAAGTTAAATGTGTGACATGACAGACTACATACCTCGATTCTTCATCATCTTCGTCATCGTCTTCTACACACTCGTCTCTATCGTTCCTTCTTGTGTGTTCTGGACAGGTTTTCAGACACTGATAACCGAACATGACGTGTTTACACCGTATGCAATGGGTATCTGAGCCACCCCTGCACTCGAGACAAGCGTCGTGGCAGGGAGCGCACTTATCCCTGTTTGCAAAGCTTCCAGGGGGACACGACGTCACACATTCGCCATCCAAAATCCTAAAGTATTTGCACCGTTGACAGTCGCGCGAGGTCTCCCCTGTGCAGCCGCCCTGGCACTGCTCGTGACACCGACGGCAAATATAAGGGTAATCCGGGTCGGCAAACGAGATTTCTTCTGGGCATTTCTCGACGCATCTTCCCTGAAAAACTGCCTCTTTACATCGGCGACAGTCAGCAGCTGTAATCCCTGAGCACCCTCCCAAGCACTGTGGGTGACAGCACGCGGCAGGGCTTTCGGGCAAAATGTTATGGAGTCCGAGTCCACTCGCGGCATCACCATTGTCATCCAAGGCACCTTGAGAAAAATTTGTCCGGTGTGTTTCCATAGCAACTGTCCCGTTTGGACATTCCTGCACGCACTCGTTGCCAGCGCGAAGGGACAAACATTGCGAGCACTGAAGAGGTGACTGGCCGTAGCACGTCACGCATGTCGGGTGGCAAGTATTGTTCCACTCTGAAGAACTGGCTACCTGATTAGATAACAATAAAATTACACTGACTTCTGTGTAACCGAATTACACTGAACGTATATTTTACATTACGGCATACAACACCAGCATTAAACAAAACAGTTCTTCCTTTTAGAATAGTCATATCAATGATATAAATATTTTTTTTTGTTTCTGTGACCAGACGTGTCCGAACTGACAACTCCATTTAAATGAAAATTCTGACTTATATATAGCACTATCTAACTTAAAAACAGTAGACACACACACACACATTACACACACACACATACACACACACACACACACACCTATACATACATACAAACACACACACACACACACACACACACACACACACACACACACATATATATATATATATATATATATATATATATATATATATATATATATAATAAGCGTCGAAACAGAAAATTGGAAATTGTTACCTATGACCTATGTTCCCTATTCAAGCTAACGTGGGCGATCTAAACTATTCGCACATTTCCTGTATAAGTATTTATTTTCCGCCTTTCGTTCTGCAACCGTTATATTGAAGTTCACAAAATCACAGAAAGGGGAAATGTTTAATCGTTAGACATTTAAGTGTAAAACAAACAAAGTTGAATTCAAGGAGTGTGGCTACTCCCTGTAAATACATTAGCAGGAAAAAAGAAAGGCATACATTTATAAGTCAGAATATCAACAAGCTATCTGAATCCGATTTTATTTCATCAAAATACCGTTCAAATCGCCTGTTGTGACGTCTATAAATACGCCAAATATCTGCTTTCCCAAGAAAAGAAAATAATGCCGAATGATTGTAACAACAGAAGAATTTTGTGGTCTGACATAGTTTTGAAGATATTCAACATATAGTTCGGATATGTTGAACTCTATGTTTCAATTTCCCAGACAGAAATTAGTGGAACGGCCATAATATTTAGCAATACGTTTCCCAAAATGTATAATTAATTCCAGGCAATATCTCAGCTATACACTTCATTCAAATGGTAAATTTGTCGGAATGGATGGAAGGCCGCGAGTTAAGCCTCACTGGCGAAGGCTTATAAACGTATCCGTATTCTTCTTTTGAAGGCCACTGCAGCTGTAACGATATAGTTCCTGCTTGGCAACAACACCGAACAAGACCCTCTGATATAGTCTGCGTGACTCTTTCGACAGAACTCTACTGACACAAAGCGAAGGAAAAGTTAAAAAAATAAGGACCATTCGAATTGTGTGGAAGAAGTACGTACTAGCATTACCGGATGTGCCACCGCGTAGAGGAATATATTGAAATCGCTCTTGATTCGCAGACTTACCTGACAGTGCACCACCACCAACAAAGCATACGGCAAAGTAATACTGACTGCTTCTTTCTTCTTCATAGTGTACATTTGCGGAGATTTTCGAGTTCATACGGTTGGATAAGAATAACAATAATGCACCTTGACTGAGAGTGTATCATGACTGCAGTGACTGAGAGTGTATCGTGAAAAGTTTATCAAGGAAATGAATACTTCCTTATCTTGGTCGGACTTCCCCAAAAATCAGTGCTTCGATAGATGGCTGTTCTTACCTGTGCTTAGTAGAATATCCAAACGGTGAACTTCCTCCTTTTGGGTCACTTTTTTTGTTGCCGACACTTTAAAGTATCTGAACGAACAAAGAACATGTTGTTGCGTCATTTTTCGACGTGTGTTATAAAGACCTGAAACACGTCCCTGACCTCAAACATATCCGGTGCTAATGTTCTTTAAAAATACATAATCGAAGAGATGCTGTTAAAGATGTGAACATTTTTGAAGTTATACCAGTTTCTGCTATTTCTGTCTTTATGATGATTTAGAAATACAAGATTGAGCTTGGAACAGAATTAATGAAGGGGAGGGCTAGTGTTTTTCAAAAATGTACCTACCCCAAAAATTAAGGGACACATTTGTGGCCATATTTACATTGTATTTAGTACTTCAAGTTCGATGTAAAATACAAAATTAGAGCATGTTGCAGAATCAACAAAGGTTGGCTGGTGTTTTTCAAATATATACCTCCCCTACAAAGGGACGGTTTTGAAGTCATAATTCTTTAAGATTAGGGATAGGGTCAGTGATGGCTGGTGTTTTTCTAAAATATACACTGCCTATACAGGGATGCTTTTTAAAGTGACATTTGCAATCTTGGATTCATACTTATAATTGCTTCAAGTTGACTGTAAAAAAAAATTAGTTTACATTAAGACTTCTGACAGAAATAACCGGAGGGGGCTAGTGTGTTTTGAAAATACACTTTCAAAGTCTGACAAATTGCCTCAATCAAACTTACGTACTTAGATACAACGGTGGAAGCATGTAATTATCAGGGGACACTTTATAGATCATTGGGAACACGTTTTAAGTCTCATTTATTATTCCTACTAAATACTAATTGTTTGAAAAAGCAGTGCAAGTGTACCGTGATCAGATTATCAAGGTATATTTTAAAGGTTATCCAGGACACTTTTGGAGTCTGATTACTTGTTTGAATTCATTGCTACCAGTTCTATAAAGTAATTAAAGCATATGATCATCGAGGGACATTTTAGATGTCAGATACGGTGGTTTCAACAAACACTGTTTTCATTGAATACTAGTTGGTAGATCAAGCAGTGCAATTTTAAAGAGTACTGTGATTAGATTTTCACTGGACACTGCTTCAATTTTTTGGGACACTTTTGAAATCTAAGTGTTTGCTCATTCCCTTTTGAAATCTAAGCCTTTGCTCATTCCACAAAAGTACTTGGATATGATCAGTGGAAGCATATATTCATCAGAATTAGCATGGGACACTTTAGAGGTCACTGGAGGCACGTCTGAAGTCAAGTGTATCTTTTTAATCAATACTAATTGTTGGACAAAGAAATCGGCGGACATGTACCACAATCAGATCGGCAAAGAATACTTTGGAGGTCACCGGACACTTCTGAAGTCAAAGAATTTGCTTGAACTTAATGCTACCAGTTCTATGTAGTAGTTAAAGCGTATACTCATTCGATAATCAAGGGACACTTAAGAACTACCCTTATGACCTATTGAGGTCAAACCGATCACCTTAATGCAATGAAGAAGTCGTATATAGAAGAGGAAGCATGTAGTCATCAGATCATCAGAGGACACATTTGAAGTCACTGAGGACACGTTTGAAGGCAAACTTATTGTTTAAAGTTTATACCAAAGGTCCAGTAGTTCGATACAGCAGTAGCAGCAAATAATAATCGAATAATCATTCTATATTTTTTGGCTTTATTAGGTATGGTAATATAATTACTATTTGCGAAGCTACTCAACGGGCCAAAGCAAGACTGGAATGGGAATGGGCTTCTGAATGGCCTCGACAAAATCAAAGTCAGACTTTAGTGGACACTATGTACAAAAATTGAATGGATACGAACATAGTATGGAAGAAACGATGACAAAAATAGCAGTATTTATATGAATTTATGTATGCTATACACAATTTCTACTTCTTATCATGCCTTTAATGTTTGCGGTAAGCACAGGTCATTCATCAATGCTGTACTTGTTCGAATTCAGAGTATTCAACTTTAATATTTGGCTTTCACACAGTGGCTCATTTATAAATACGCAAATGAATTCCACAGTATTTGTTACACTCACTAAACTTCAAGCCTCACGAAATGTAAGTATGATATAAATATGCTATGCTCATCAAAATTCCTACAGAAGAAAAAGTAAATATGTCAAATGTTCCTCGGAAGTTTGATCGAATTTACTGATATGTCATACCCATCAACATCCAGTATGACTGAATGTTAGTACAACCTTCTGTACCTTAGAAAATTTTATGGATTCATTTTTGACAAATAGCTAAATTGGAAATTTCATTTAATATGCAAGAGAGCTATTAATTAGTATGCCATGGCATCAAACTTTCAGCATTTGTAAAACTAGGTATGACAAATATCCCGCAGAAGTCTGATGAAAATCGGCGAATTCAATATAAGCTACCAATGAACATGTCGTACAGACCTAAGTTTCCGAGTAAAAAAAGTTGAGATTAATGCACCTAATAAGTCTGATGATTACAGAGCATTCAGCCTTGATATATAACATAATTGCGCACATGCATTGAATATGTAAATGTGTTTATGATGAAATGTGATAGTAATCAAACTTTAAGCATAATTAAATCTAACTATAACAAAGGAATCTTAGAAGTTCAATCAAAAGCAGAACATCAAGTTTTGGCATATTGCCTGTTTGAAGAATTTGTTATAATCTACAAATGAGCTAGGAATTAGAATGGCATGCTCCTCAGACATTGACTATAGCTTTAGTTATGATTAATGAATAGAAGAGGTCCAATAAAAAATTAGTGCATTTAACATTTATATATAGCCTTATTACAGAAATTCATTAAATATTAAGATGAGCTAATAATTAGCTGATGTGCGTGTATGACCAACATACTCCATGTGTGGAGAACTGAAAGTGAAATTCCAATATTATATTTGTTGCACATATATGCACTTCGAACCAACCTACCCTATGATAGTACATTCATATCCATTATCAAGTGTATATAAACGCACAGACATAGCTAGGTTTGTCTTTAAAGAAAAAAAAATTATTCTTCTTCTCCATACACCCATGAAAATATTGAACTGCCATTTTTGGATGAAATTCCAATCATCACAGTTGTTGAAGGGCGTGTTTGTAAAAATGTGAACCCCTCCCAAATGCCCCCGCCCCTTACAATAACCGAAAGCTCCTTTACCACTCCAAGGAGCAATGTAAGCGAGCACCCGCCCTAATGATCAAGCGGGGGGACAATAGTCGACAACTTCCTCTGTGTCAGAACTAAGCGGATTATCGTGGCGTATCCCAACTGTCGGTTTGCATAGTAAAGAAACGGGAATGCCGCCATGTTCAGTTAAGGTTGTCATTTTATCTCCAGTATATCTGTATGACAAGGTAAATTTGCTATATGATTTTGGTCATAGCGGGATGTTTTTATTACTTTAAACCTGTGTCTCATTCACATCATTACGTAACAGAAATGTCCATTCGTGTCTTTTCAATGTTGACAATCACTGATTTCGCACGCTCAGTGTAGTGCCATGATAGTAATATACCGATGATGTCAGTTTTCACCATCTATGACGTCACAAATTTGCCAGGGGACGTACATATGCTTGGCGTCGTGGATTGCGATAAAAACAATTTTTTCGTGAAAAGAATGCAACAGTACGACCTTGATAGTCTTCAGTGTAACAATTTATAAAAAAGAGGTCGCGGCGGCGTAGATAAACAATACAGATTCACTTCCCTCCAAGAATTTCTTCAATATTTAGAAGTTTTCACACTTAAAACACTTTTTACAAAAATCCGTTATGATTTTATTGCGCAACACTTTATTATTACCTCATATGAGTTATTGGAATTAGAGGCAATGCCTTGAAAACCCTGGTTGACTTACTTCTAGAACTTCAAAAGAAAATTGTACGTTTACTTACATTTTCAAAGCCCTGTTAACCTAGTGCACCGTGGTATTCTTGATATCCATAAATTAAGCAAATATCAGCAGACATGTACATTTATTTTTGGTTCGTATAATAATCATTTTGTACATTCCGTTGATCGGTACGCCTCTTCTGCTTCTCATTCACATTTTACTAGGTCTGTAAATAATAGGAATTAAACTAAGCGGGCCCTAAAGGCTTTCTTACTTAGCAAAGTCTTATACTCATTTTACTGAGTGATTGTGATTTGATTTTTTACTGAATCTATTTATCTCAGTTTTATATGTATTAATTTACCATATCCTTCATTTCTACTTTACCTACATCTAGTACGTATTCTGACTGTTTCACTCTATTTGTGATGTAAATTTGTCGTCAGGGCCAAGGACTAGATTAGTTCATGAAGAACTACCTTCTTGGTCCTCACCAGATTTTGTGTGTGTAATTTTATGATTATTATTTTCATTGCTCTGATGCTAATATTGTATTTTATCATATTTGCATTATTTCTTTTTTCTCATTTTAGTTGTATCTTTGCATCATTTGTATTTCTGGTGAAATAAATAAATAAATAAAATAAATTTAAAAAAGTTCGTTAATGGAGAGGATGTTTTCTACGTATTGTTAGGTTCAAATTATTCCACCTTTGAAAATGGTAACAGAATGTTCCCCTGATAATATTAAATGTGTCAAACACTTCAAACGGTTTCCCCGAAACCCTAAATGAAATCGTGTACTTAACAGTCCGCCATAACGTTTTGTAGTACCTGAAGTGTATTGATATTGGAAGGTTAACGGATGCATACGTATGATGTTGCGAGAATTTTGATCTCATGCAATCGTTGTAGGCACTTATGGATGCCTGTTACAGTCATCTTTAACCGTATTATCCCATTGTCCTTCTCTTTGAGGCTAACTTATTATGAAACGACGCTTTTGAAGTTGTTGAGGCAGCTGCATAAATCTTTAAATCTTAATTTATGAATGCTGATGACGTCGTTATGGGCGCATGTGTATTTCTGGAGTCATATTTCGTATTCGGTCTTTTCATAGTGGGTGATTTCCTAAATTAAACACCAAGATATTATAAACACAACCCGAAAAATCTTTGCCGTTGTCTTTTTGGATGTATGGAGGGACAGTTGGAAAATTATTCTCAGAAGAACTCTCCACCGTGCGCCAGGTTGAGATCTTAATTCCTTTTTTCTCAGTCAATCCTAGCTGTAGCAGAGATTGCCAAAAAAACCAGAATTGAATTGAGGGTTCAGTTATCAGAGGACTACTACTTGACAAGAGCTATCGTATGCTTGCGTCTAATCAGAACCATTTAGGCTGCGTTCACAAGAAATGGTGGGGGAGGGCTGGAGAAATTCGGGGGGGGGGATTTGACAATTTTGGGGGTTGTAGAGGGGGGCCTTGAAAATTTTCCTCTGCCTGAAGGGGGACCTGAAAATATTTTGGTTCCCTTTTACGTTTTACATTTTCCAATTCCAAGACTTTGTAGTTAATTCAATGAAAAATGGATACCATTTTTATGTCATCCAATTGTTGTAATGTTAGTAATATTTTTACAAAATCTAGAACCATTTTGTCACATTTCATGACTTTTGTCTTGATAAAATCTAAACATATATGGTTTGTCGTAAAAAAACAAACTTGAGCCTAGTAACAGGGCAGAAGCTGCAACTGTTGATGATTTTTGCAATATTTCTTTGCAATATATCAACTACAGTTTCTTGCTATCTCCATCCAGCATGCTGAAACACACAATATTCAGTCTGTCGACAAAGCCTGAAAATATAAATATGTATTAGGTGATAATTTAATTGGAATCCAGACTGACAACTGACATTCAGTCGTCAGTGATACAAATGAACTGGAGTTCAACATGCACCCGGGAGTAGAACAAGAACACAGTTGTATAAACTGAACAAAAATATTGTCAAAATTATCAAAGTTAATACAGCTACCCCCTATGGGCAGTGTCACTATCAGATACTGCCTTGCAACTGCAGTGTCACCGTCACTACAAACCTGAACAGTGACAGAGATAGCTCTGACCCTGATGTATACATGGTAGCTGAAGAAGAGTTTGGGTCAAATGGCGCTCATGACAGTGAAACATACTTGTACACAAGATCAGGCCAGAGAGCAACACATGAAAGACTAGGAGACTTGAAAAAATGATTATTAAAGAAACAAGATAGAGTCACCATGCTTGATTTACTAAATTTTCACGTTCTCATCATAAAATAATGCAGTAAAACTTTGAACAGTAAAGAATAATTTCAGTAAAAAATATGTGACTGAATGGAATTATTTATTTTTTAACCATTATTACACCCAAAATTTCGGAGATTAAAACATCTATTTGATGAAATATTTGAACCTTCCAGTATGGTCAATTTTGAGTAGTATCTAATTCATACATGTCTTATACTTTTGAAACAATTTTTGGTGGGTCACTGTGCAATATGGCAATTAGCCAGAATTCACAATTTGCCTGCTCTCTCATGATCGTCATTTTGTGTACTCTTCGGCAGGAGCAATTTACCTGGCCAGAGTTGGATTAACTCAAGTTGGCTTAGACTGATAAATCCAAAAAATTCACCGATGCGTTTAAAAATAAATCAGTTTAAGAACTTGCCGTAGGAATATGACTTTACAAACTGCTAATAACAGGTACTGTTGAACATCTGCGAGCAGAACGGCACGAAACGTGTCTGTTTTTCTGCGCGCGCGCACATCTGTTACAAATATGCAGGCTTGTGATAGTTGGGGGGGGGGGGGGACTAACACATTTTGATCATATAGAGGAGGGATTATAATTTGTTTTAGGGTATTTAGAGAGATCTGAAATAAAAAGATTTCAATCGCTATTCCTCAAGCCCCTCCCCCTCCCCCATCGTTTTTGGTGAACGCAGCCTTATAAGCGTAACTGACACATTGACTGTCCGCTGTACTTCTGTTAAATCCAGCACACAACAAGAACCATGAACCATGAACCTGTAAAGATACAGACTTGACCCTATAATCTGTATTAGCATACCAGTCTTTCACTACCTCAGAAAGTTTGCGGTAAATGCTAAGAGCAAAACCATATCTGCCCTGTTTCCAAAAACTGAAAACTGGTAAACAGTGAAAACAAAAAACGCACGCTTGCGCAGTGCAGCGGGGGAATTCCCAGCCCGCAAGGGAAGCCCATGGAACTTATAGTCGATAGCGCTTCCATGGTGTAAAGTTTTCCAAGGATTTAGCCTTAGTCTAAACATGGTGCCTACACGACCAGGAAGAATGATTAAGGAAATGTTTACAAGTCGCTCAGTGATTGTGCAGGCATTATTCACAGTTCTCTTACTCGGTAACAAGGTGAGTCAACCCATGACGTCATCGCAGTACAGATCGATTTCGCTGAGTAGGACCAATGCTACCTGTTGATTCGTTCATCCAATCACAGACTAAACAAAAAATAATCAAGTCCTGTTGTATTATGCAGGGGTCCCCTTGATTGTCACGTTGAACGGAGGATGAGCATTGTGAGCATTAGTGCAACCACAGAGAGTTACTGTAGGGAAACGTTTCTCTACTGTCTATGGTGTAACAAGCCAGTTTCTCTTTCGCAAAATTTTATGTATTAAACAGCCCATACACAAAAATGAAGTGTCGCACTTAAACACTATAGCAGTAATCTATCGAAAAGGGCATTTGTAAATATTCTAACGATACAACAAAATACATGTAGATTACCATGTGTACACGTAACTAAAAATTACACGTAACTAAAAATAGACACTAAAAATAGACTACGCGTCGAACGCGTAGTTGTAAACATGTTATGCCAATTGTAATAAGGTTACAAGGTGAGTAAACCGATGACGTAGCCGTGAAAACATGTGAGGCAGCTTTCATTTCTACGGGCAAAGGGGGGCAGTGGGATTGAAGCTGCGTATGAAATGGAAAACTCTTACTAGTTCGTTTACTGTAAAATTGACGCCCCCCATTCAAATGTGAAATATGACCCTCCCTACCATAAAACCGCTTTACAAAATTGTAATGGTGGCATTGCACTTTATAGATGGTAGTATACACAAATCCCTGCTGTGATAAGTGGGCATGTGAATTCGATTATTGTATTTGAGGCTAAATTACTCGTATCTATGTGTGAGTCAAAGTAAATAGACCTACCATCGAGCACAAAAATTTCACGTGCGCTTTAAAAACCGTACGGAACGCCTGTTCCGCATCATTTACCGTTTCAAGGTGTCACCCTATTGAAGTGCATTCTGCGGCTGCACCTCTCCGCATTCACCGTTGAATGGTTTCGAGGGACCTCTTGGAGGATTGCCAGAAGAGCGAACAAGATAGCGTTCCATACTTAAATACTTGCACTAAAATCGGAAGAGAAATTGTTGAATTGGCGGTAGAACGGTCAATACCGGGCTCATATGACGTTGCAGTCAGAAGTGAAAGATGCATAAGGTTACTGTATAAGGAAATTTACCGCAAAGGATGCACTTGGAAAATGGTGCTGCATATCGCCCAACGCGAACGCTGCGCTAATGTCCTCGTGCATCCTCTGCGGTATTTTCGTAATGACCTCATACTATGCGTTCGAGGATAATATTGCACACCTTAAAATCAGAATAAAAGCTGGGTATCCATGCTCAATTCTGCAAATTTCAAGATACCCCTTTTTACGGAATCTTTAAGAAAACACACCTTTATTTAGATATATGCGAGACAATTTCAGCTAAAATTGTCAAAATCAGTGAGAGGGAGAGAGGATCTAACGCAGAATAGAATAATGACATTATTTACAATGTTAATACATCAATGTAGCATATTGTAGCTGTCCTTAAAAACTCACCGCTATCAAATTCTGAAGCTTGTTGATTAAAAGTTTGCCAATAATGAGGTTTTCGAGCAACTTCAATTCCTAGCACAACATTGTAAATGCTTTAAACAATATGTTTAATGCACATCATAAGGTGTTTAATACTCATGACAACATGATATTAGACCACTTAAGTCAGTAATGGCTTTCCGTATGAAAACAGCAGCTACTATGCATGTTCATCGGGTATTCCCCGGCTCATCGAAAACTTTAAAGCGCAGTGGTCGTCGCGCTGCGCGTGCGTGATTTTTTTGTTGATAAACATACATTTTTGTAAACATAAGTCTTCTCAACTTCAATAGGAGTGAGATGGGAGCAGTCCCCCACTTTGTTAAGGCCTTTGTTAGACTCAACATCATGCAATAGTAAAATATTAAGATCGGAAACGAACTTCAGTGGTGTATTTCTATCTATAAACTGTGTAGAGCTACGAACATTGGGACACTACACTCAGCACATTTATATGTCGCTGAGTTTACTGCACGCAGACACAGTGAACAAAAAGCTTTGATCGCGCGCGATCATGTTGGTTGTACACAATGCTATGTACAGTACAGTGAAAATACATAACTAAAATGATCAACATTGCCTATAAATGTAGACCAGCAACAAGCACAATGCCTAACACAAAAACTACACTCAAGACCATGATCGGCAAGCCAGAGCAGGACACGGGAGATGTTGTTGGGAGACGGTCACCGCGTTGACGTACACGGATATAGAGAATCCGGTCCCACAACGTACCGGCCCGCGACGACTTGGCCCACAACCAACTGTTGATCACCATGTCTTACTTCTCCTAGTATTGCGTGGTAAGAAATAGTAAAATGACAGGAAACAATAGACAAAACGAGAGGGTTTTCGCGGCATTTGGCAGGAAAATTGCACGGCTACACCGTGCATAGACGTATCGAGAGATCTTGTGCCCCGGTCCTGTGCACGGTCATGGCAGTGATCCAACCGCTAGCTGGTGTAGGCCTACCGGTGATGGGCAAACTTCGTTGTTGTACCTCCTGATTGCCGGGTAGGTCTGAATCCTCTTTCAAGTGAGATAACCCCCACATAACAAGAAGACCTATGAAAGGTCCTTTGCTTGACTTATTGATACCCGTACTCGGAATTCTCGTTTGCACCCCCAAACGGGGTAAACTTTGTAGTCGAGTTGGATTCTCCACAGCCGAGTGTAGCGCGCCATATACCCAGTTTGACACGGACGTTCGTACAGACCACGGAACGGAACAAATGCAGAGATGCTTCTTGCTGCAGCGGGCATTGCTCTGCGAGCTGTAGTGTAGATTTCTGTAGTTTGGGTTGTTGTCTTTGTACTCCCGTCGGGCCTCTTGAAATGAAAGCTCTCGTCCTTGCTAGCGATGTCGAAAACTAGAGCCGATAGTCTGTTGGCGTATACATGCGTACATGCGTACGTCTAACTCTATGGCTCGAGCGATAACAGTAGCCGAGCCTCATTCAACTGATTCAGGAAAATCATGAGCAAATGTGATCTCAATCCAGCGTGCAATAACTGTTCAATATTCAGCAGATATTTAACTTAGATTAATTGACCTTTTATCGCGTGTTACATTTGGTTAGTTGGTATGCTTGGTATGACAGATCAGCCGCCATTTTAACAAGCGGCAATATCGCAAACATTACAATCAACCCGTAACATGTGCGGCGTTCTTGGATTTGTTTACAACAGAGGGGGACCCCCTCAGGAGGATGCGCAGCGCGACGACCACTGCGCTTTAAGTGTCACGCCCACAGAAAAATGACAGAGGATCGTGTACGGAATAGAAATCAGGAGATGTTGGCCCATTTTTTCAGTTCAGATATGCTTAGACTGAAAGATCCGTCGCTCGAGGGCGCCCTCGCGCGACAGATCTTTCAGTCTAGAGATGGCCATGCGGGTCAGCTCATGTAACGAAAAGGGTCAATGGGGACCCTTATCATTTATTTATCACCAACCATTTTCTTTTTATATACTTACCGGGAGTTTCGAAACATGCTCCTCAGGCAGGTATTGTCGGTGAACTTGGTAGATATCCAATCAAAATTGTCATAGTAGTCAAACGCATGTTAAAAATATTGGTATAATTTAGTAATTACAGATGACACGCTGAAAACAGATTTTGTAAGTTTTTTAAGTCTTCAATCGATGATAAATTTCACTATTTAATGAAGTATCAAAAAATGCAGTAGTGATAGAAAAGTTCTGTTCTTCAATGGAGTTGTATTGTCCCAGATTTGATAGTTTTAATGAAAGAGAGAAATGTTTGTACATTTTAAGTTCCAATGATAAGCTATCTCTCATGAAATATATTACTAACACTATGTTTCCCCACGAAGCTGCAGGTAAAGACATTGACGACAATGTTATATGTAATGCTAATTCTATTTTTGTTCTTGCTATACTGCACTTTCTGAAGTCTGTTGTTAAGCAATAAAGTGTTCAAGTGTTATTCATGTACTATGTTTTTCCTAACATTTGACTTTGTTAATACTGACGGGGATTTGAGACACCATAACGAGCTGGAGTCGGTTTTGGGACATGATCTTAATTTGTAATCACTGCATGGAAGTTCTGCAGTTTCAAGTGCAACTATTGATCAAGAATATTCTTGTTGATAATACATGTATTCTTTTTTTAAAAAAAACACGAGACAAGTTTTACCCTCGCTGAGAAAAAACTAACTGAAAATGAAAGTAAAAACAGTCGAAATTTTAATTACGCCGAACATTATCTTGCTGTTGTGTGCCCGGGAGGAGGACGGAACTCCCGAGTATTTTTACCCTGTCCACAGATCATTCTTGTACCTGTTACTTGATGTATGAGTTTTGTAATAAAAGAAGGGAACTATAAGTTTCCTAAACGTTTTTTAAAGAAATGGCGATTTTAGAGGAAGGTAACTTGGATTTAAATTTTGTCTGTACCCTGCGATTAAATATTCACTGAAATTTGTTTTCGTTGGTTATGTTTTTTTCTTCTAAGTTGACCGGTGGGTCACCAGTGTGCCACCCGGAGTGTATTGGCGGCTGCCATGGACCTTCCAACACAGAATGTGTTGGTGCCTGTAAGACATACAGCCTGGGTGGTGTTTGTGTTGAGAGTTGTCCTGATAGCCACTACATCAGTAACAGAACTGACGATGGTATCACGATCGGAGACGATATCGGAGATGAATACTGGAGCGTCAACGATAAGGAAGTGTCACATACTGCAGCGAAACCAATGATCGACGAGATTCCTTCGGAGTCTTCTCCGGTACCGAAAACAGTGGCCAGTGGGCGACAAAATGAGAGCATCGAAGAAAATTTTATTCAACCACAGGGCAGTCTACATGGCCGTGTCAACGAACAATCAACTCCAAACAACATGGCTGATACGTCGAACTTTACCAGCGACGATGCAGAGGATAACAAGACTTTAGCTAATAATCGATCCGAGACTGAGATTGTGACTTCAAATTCGTATACTCTGTCATCAGAACTAATGCGAAGATCTGGAAACTATGAACAACACAGAAGCAGCTCGGCAGCACCAGTCACCGTCCGTGCGCCAGACGACTACGGTGCCAGTCCAACACCAACAAACCTTGATAAGCCACTTCAGGCTACGCGAGTGTGTCTGCCCTGTCACGCTGCATGCAGAGGAGGGTGTTCGGGACCCCTGTCGACGGACTGTGTTGAGTGCAAAGTAAAAACGGACAATGGTACTTGTGTTTCCGAGTGTCCTGCTGGTAGTTACAAAGATCACGGCAGCAGGGATGCAGTTTGCCATAGGTGCCACGATGAATGTAGAGGAGGCTGCCACGGTGATGGTCCATCAAACTGCACAAGCTGTAAACACTTCAAAGAACGCATTAATGGACAGGTATATCGCTGTGTCTTTCGTTGCTCAGGTGGTTCACTAGAAGAACCACTCCGAAAAAACTTTGAGTCACTCTGCATTTCTGAATGGTAAGTGTGAACTATAACTACTCTTCTCAAACATTGCCATCCGTCGCCTACTTTTGAGCACAGGCACTAATTATTAACACGATTGGAACTAATTTGGGATAATGGGATGGTGAAGTAATGTCGATTTAATCTACAAATGTTATCTCATCTGCTTTTCTTTTTGTATTAAACACTTGTGTTTTATGAGTAATTTGCGATATTACAACATTCAGCTATATGGCACCGAACACTTTTGAGAAAGTTGCAAAATATGAAAATCCAATTATCCCAAATTAGTTCCAATCGTGTTTATTTAAAGTCCATGGTTCGAATACATTTATGCTCGATAAAAGTACAAATTGAAATTTAAGTCGATTTACGATGTTAAGGTATGATAGCATGCGCCTCGAAGGTGAAAGACAAACTTTTGCCCAAACTTTCCTCAATAAAACTTTCAATCATTCTCTTTCAAAGTCAAAAATAAAAATCGAGGGCCATCGCGCAAATTTTGGTACCAGAGAAACAAATTACCCAAAACTTACCGACATTTAGAATTCAAAATGGCCGTCACACTTGTGTTAACTTTACGGAGAATAATAAAATTGTCAATTTTCGGAAACAAAACCAGTGAAATTTTTTCGCGCAACAAAAACTTTAAAATTAGCCCCCACAAGTGGCAGATCATAAAAGAATTGTAAAAGTTTCATTGAGGGTCCGAATACCTGTCCCAGAGGCGCACTCTCCCTTTAATGGAGAGATGGAACCTGAGGATGGAAGCCCCGAACTAGAGAGAGGCTTGCTAAGGTCCAAGTTCTAATGAATTTATACTGTTTACACCCAGTATAAAGTGTGCGAATGAAACTAACACGGTCGATGTTCCATGTTAAGTGAAGGAATGGAAGGGACAGGCATACTAGCTCAGTTACTTGCCATGCACGGTAACTAAATATACCACAGATATTCAGATATTTAGTTGTCTGCAGTGATAGCACAGGGTCTCGCGAGCAATATTCGTCTAGAAGTTATGAATATGATCAATAAATGTCTTGTAATAAACTATTTTTCATTATACAAGCCTTACCTGTGTCTAGTGTGTACCTATTACTTTACCCTAGTCATCTGTGTATAGTATTTCAAAGAAAACAGTCTATATCTGTTAATTGCCCTCCCTAATTCCCTTCATTAATTTGTTCCGCCGATCACCGACGCGCGGGGGGGGGGCTTATCGCCCTGACCAAATACCTCGTTAGCAGCTCATAAGTTAGTAGACGGAAAGGGCTGAAACTCTCAGGGTCCGTGGCAAGAGGATGGGAGTAAAGTATCTAGACACTTAATTTATGCACGTATGCATAGATAAACAGGAATAAATTTCTGTAAATTTTTGATAGGGTAACTTACGGAAGGGCGTGGTAGGGTCCTCAGGTCGCCACTACACCTTGCTCAATTCATGCAGGATGCAAGTACTGACACCTTTACGAAATAACTGACGCTGCGTTCCCAAGGAAAAATGCGGCCTCCTTCTTTTTTAAAACCTTCCCCACTTAAGGTCCCACAAGTACTTGTACAGACCTGTTACAGCCATATCCATATATACAATTTCTTCACGATCAGTATTGACCAAATCTCCTCAGCGGTCTTCAACCACATTCTGCCACCAGAAAATGTGGGTAACTAGAGTCCTCGCACGTCGATTGGCTGCCATAGCAATAGACGATAAATCAATGTACTTTCTCAAGTAATTTCGTACATTTTGTGCATTTTTATTTCAAACTGCGGGGTTCAACTGTAGCAAACGTCATGTCAGAAGAGTCTCTCTACCAAGATGTCTTTTCGAGGAAAGATTTCATAAAAATTGAATATTTAAACATATATGCTTGCAAATGTATATTATTTCTCCATAAAACTTCATAAAAATTCCCTGTTGTGTCTTTGGCATGCTATTATAATGAGCAGAATTAAGACTGCCAAGTAATTAAATAAATTTGAATCAGAATGAATAATGGTCGTCACTGTACACTTCCATAAGCCTTACGGTGTTATTCTTTACATTCCCGCCCTCCCCCTTATCGACCAATGTGTTCTCATATATTTTCTTAGAAATTTCTTCATTTCAATAGACATCAAATCAGGTCCAATAATCGTTATCATTGAAGGTAACTAAGAAAGTTACCAGGCCCAAGGAACATATTGAAAATGACAAAGGCAATGGGGTCATTTCAATGTTAAACTGGATGCTTGACTTAATTTCCTTTCGTAAAACGCGTTGCCGTTTATCGGATGGGGTAACTGTATTACGCATTCCCAACAATACGTCTGTCACATTTCATAAAATCTCTCCTTGTCTTTCATGCCTTTTCAACGTGACCTTAATTCAACATGCCGAAAAGTTTTGTAATACAACTTCGCGTTTGCATTTTTACGATCGAAATACGGAGTAGATTGATTCATACAGGACCAAATGCAATTACAACTATTTAATCATTTTTGGGTTTCCTCTTTCTTTCAATACATTCGATCATTAATGACAGTGCTCTTTTGATTGTCTCTCATGAGTGCATTTTACCTTGGATAATAGAGTCTAATTGATGTTTTCTAAGAGTAACTGGATTACCTGAACTCTGATTCATTGGTTGCATTTCTCCGTTGAAAGTCTTTGACTTGGCTAACCAAAGTTTTTGAAAGTGAAAATTGAAGAATTGATAATTATTCACGGCATAGTAGTCTGAAACGATTGGCTGTTTTGAAATGATCTATCAGTACTGTCATCGATACTCAAGCAACCAATGAGCTTGAAACTGCCAAGACGCTACATATTGCCAGTTAACCATTGTTGCAAAAAATCGCTCTCAACAATAATCATGAAAGCAATCGACACCACAGCTATTAGGTCCTTCCCTTTTCAACGGTCCACCCGTTTCAGTCCAAGTACATCACTTTAGCTGTTCAAGATAATAGGCTGAAGTATCGAACAGAAAGAAAAATAAATATACTCAGATCGATAGGACGAATGTGAAGACCAACAACTTTGAGACTTCATCTTTCAGGGGAGATGACGAACAACACATTAACGTCATGAAGCTCGTTGGAGTTGGAATTGCCGCTATCATCATCCTTATCATCGGAGTCATTTTCTTCTGTATATATATATTTCGGTCTGCAATACTACGCAAGATACGTGGATTTTTACAATGCGTTAGGGTATGTCCATTTCTACACTGCCGTACAGTTTACTCTCTGTATTCTACACAGCAGTGTTGATCAAACGTTGTAAAACTTTCTATAATTCCTTTTTTAACATAAGTAATTACATGTGTTGATAGTATGTCTCATGCTGTGAAATGGCTATTGTTTGCTTGGGCACTCTAAACGGACCAAAACAGTTTGTTGGGAATTGATATTTGAACAGCCTCCACGGAGTAATGTTTACTTCAATGGGGTGCGAATGAAGTCCCATTCCCTTCTTTCTTGTCAATGTCGGCTTCATCATGGTTATACTTTGACTTGCAACAAACTTGTATCACTCTGTTTGTATGTTTTAAAACTGTCTCGCGGGCATTAAACAGCAAGTCAGTAATATTTAAAATTATCATAGAATTGTCATGAAACGCCATTTCAATTTAGGCGAAATAAACCTTTTTCTTGTGATCGTCGATACCAATTGCCAAAGTCGTGGACTCCTTTTTTGTTATTTTTGTTTGTTTGTTTATTTTCTTGGTTTCAGTTTCACTGTAGCTTAATCAAAGAGGCTTTGGAAGCAAAATTTTATAATGAATTTTCTTTTTATGTTACAGACAAACACCATTATATTGGAAAATTCGATTGATTCGATTGATTTCCTTCCTTTCGCGCCGAAGGTTGAAGGAGAAGAAAGTAACATTCAAATCGTGTCGACGAAATTTCACAACTCATCGTTCTCAGCAATTGGAAACAATACAGAACAGAGAATACCTGCGCAACTTAACACTAACAGCATGAATGGAGGAGCAAGATGCTTGCAACCCAGTGATCAGGTTTGTTCTTAAGTTTGATAACTTACAAATGTTTGATACAAAACGACAACATTCTACGCTTACGCACCTGCACAGCCCTGCCTTTTGATTTCAGTGCACTTCTTGCATTTCTGCCATGCAAATCAATAGAAATCCTCAATCTAAAATAACAATGAATCAATACATATCCATCCATCCGTCCATTCACATACATACATACATACATACATACATACATACATACATACATACATACATACATACATACATACATACATACAGACATACAGACAGACAGACAGACAGACATACAGACAGACAGACAGACAGACAGACAGACAGACAGACAGACAGACAGACAGACAGACATAGACTTACCATACAAGCTCTCTATGGTATATACATACACCAAATATGAGTCAACAATTGGACAAACTCATTTGTCTTATACTTATAGGATTCTAAAGGAAAGTCAGAAAGCATGCCATCGACCAACCAAACAAACAAACAAACAAACAAACAAACATACATACATACATACATACATACATACATACATACATACATACATACATACATACATACATACATACATACATACATACATACATACAGACAGACAGACAGACAGACAGACAGACAGACAGACAGACAGACAGACATACATACAGACGCCACAGACTTACCATACAAGCTCTCTATGGTATAAACATACACCAAATATGAGTCAACAATTGGACAAACTCATTTGTCTGTGTGTATGTAAAGTATTATTTATACTTATAGGATTCTAAAGGAAGGTCAGAAAGCACGCCATCGACCAACCAAACATACATACATACATACATACATACATACATACATACATACATAAATACCTACCTACCTACCTACCTACCTACCTACCTACCTACATACATACATCTACAGACGCCACAGACTTACCATACAAGCTCTCTATGGTATATACATACACCAAATATGAGCCAACAGTTGGACAAACTCAATTGTCTGTGTGTATGTAAAGTATTATTTATACTTATAGGATTCTAAAGGAAAGTCAGAAAGCATGCCATCGCCCAACATTGGGACTCCAGTGAAGCTCAACAGTACACCCTCCATCAATTTTCCGAACTTAAAAAAATTCCTTTTGAGAAGGGTGGGAACCTCTGGCGACGGCTCTGTATCTGTGAGAAGCGAAGGAAGTGAATGTGATTCAGGGATAGGATCTCTACCGAATTCTGAACAAGATTCATCCTTGATCGTAGAGAGAGCAGATGAACATCCGGGAGACAGCGGTTGCGTACCGAGAATGCCTTGCAAACACAATGACGAAACCTCTGTATCGGAAACGACGCTTACAACGAGTATGCCATCTCTGAATGGAGGTGCCTGCATCTTTGACAACGGACAGACGAAACAACACTTTAAGCCAACAACCTTCAGAGGACAAATCAACAGTATGTCTTCAAAGGCTGTGGTAATGAAATCTCGAACCCGAGCTCAGAAGGTTGAGCGGTTGGCTCTTCTTCAGGCAGGGGAGACTACCACGGATCCTGAAGATAATCCCATGAAACAAAAGGAAGACAAGGTTTCGACTGTGCATGAGTCAATAAAAGGTCTTCTGGACAAATTCAACCAAGTGAAGGCATCATCTCATCTTTCAAGTAGTCAACAGTTTTCAACAAAGACCTTTGTTGTTGGCGTTATCGGCGCTGGTGGTGGCAACCTCAAGTTAGCAGAAATGGGCGTCAATCTCTATATACCTGCCGGTGCCCTTGACGAGGACCAGACTGTGTACTTCTACGTGGAGGATAGCAATTATGGGAATATAAAGCTGAATAAAGGAGAGACGGTCGTCACACCAACGATCTATTGCGGTCCGCCGGGAAGGAAATTTAACAAGGAAGTAATTCTGTCGATGCCTCATTGCCTAGAAGGTGATGCTTCTATCGACTGGTCATTCGTGACATACAGGACCCAATCAGATGGTGATCCGAGCGCTGAGTGGGAGAGAGTTCCGCCGGAGCAGACCCTCAACATTGTGAAGAATGGCCGCCTCAGCATCTTTATTGACCACTTCACCGGCCATAAAGGAGTTGCTACGTCATCGACCGATGCTTCAGACCAAGCAATCAAGAAAATAATAATCGTTCTGTTGTTCGCAAAATCACTGAAAGAAGGGGACATTGACTTCCCTTTCCGCGTGAAAATGTGTTCTGATCTACCATCTGACATACAGGTAAACACACCACTTTCATCTCTTTATTTTGCATTCAATACAATCAGTTATATCACTGCAGGTCATGTGACCTATTGTTCTTGCTATCCATTTATCTCCTGATAACACGACTGCCAGCTATTGTTCTTATGCGTATTAGTAATCGGTCATACTTTTATTCATATGTCGATAAGTAATCACCATACTTTAAATATGAAAAGAAGTATGACCGATTACTAATTTTTTTAAGAACAATAGGGCCAGTCGAGATGCCTAATGCACTCACACACATTCATTAAATGTAACAAAGACAATTAGTTGGTCAGGAATTTGTAAACATCACGAGGCCTTCGGCCTTGTGATGTTTACAATTTCTTGACCATAAGTTAGGCGTTTAGAACTGTAACAGCACACCTACTCGTTTGATTAACTGTCCTAATCATTCATCAGTCCTTTTTGTAATGGGAGAATCACAGTGACTATAATGTTTAGTTGCAAAGCTTCTCTCACATATTGCTGTAAATGGGCAAGGTCTGAATTTCAAAATTTTCTCATGTGAAGCTATATTTTAAAATATCTTTCAGAGCATCGTCAACGATGAAGGGGACATTGGAAATAAGATGTTCGATAAGCAACCACTGATAATCTGTGACAACAAAGATGGCATAACTCTGAGCGTCGATGAGATCGAGCAAGGCTGGACTTTAAAGGGAAAACCTGAGAAGGTAGGCCTATCTTCCCATGATCAGAAACAGTCACATATCATTTAATTATGCACATTTACATTTATTTCATTTCCCGGTGCACCTACATCAAAATGGCAGATTACGCAGTTATTCGTGTACTCTTATAAAATGCATCACCCATGCGTCTTTCCTTTATTCACACCAGGTCATTCACCATGACTACTTTTGGGGCACCGCATCCGGCATACCAAGCCATACCTTTGTACTAGACCGGATTCCAGATCATCCACAAGGTGAAGCAAAGAGGAGAAGGCTCGTACGATGCATGTTGCATGTCTATCAGTCCAGCTGTCCAGCTCGAGAGGTGCAGATTCTCGTGAGATCCGTTCTAGAGGTGATTCCAGATCAGAACATGGTTGAACAAGGCCATGGTATCCCCCGTCAGCCTCCAGAAAACTCATCTTCGTCACCTTGCCGTCCGAAGAACCTTCGTCCAGTGAACGCGGCAGCAGCATACAAGCCAGAAAGTAGCCGGCGCCAGACACCGTCTGAGAAATTCTGTGCAAGACAAAAAGAACTAAACCAAACAGAAACTGTGCTTCATTATCTCCCGGACGAAATCGCGAGACAACTTTGTACCTTACTTGATGTGCAAGCAAACGGACTACCAGCTCCTGATTGGTGCACGTTGGCAGAAGCCTTGGAGCTTGACCATCGCGTCATTGATTACCTGACGCAGAGGCAGCGCTGTGGAGAAAGTCCGACAAGCAAACTCCTCGACTTCTTCTTCAGTGAAAAATGTGCAAGTGAGACATCACCAAAATTGGAAGATTCGCTCCCTGAGCTGATATCTATTTTCCGGAGGATCGGCCACGACCGGGCCCGAATGCTTATCGAGGCCATTTGAATTATTAGTAAGTCCGTCAGAAAAATAACAGGACAAGAAAATCATCAGCAAATCAATGATGCGCTTGGAGCGACAAGAACTCGGTTGTTACACCTAAGATAATCTGAAAAAAAAGACAAAAGACATCAGATACCGTCGGTTTTATTCTATTATTATTAATATTATTAGACTTTATTTACAGAGGACAGTCTGAGTTACAAATTGTAATTTCCGTCAAAGCCCTCATAGAGCCCGAGAAAGTACACCATGTGTATAAATAGCAAATGCATAGAGCAAGTGTACAAAATAAATAGGAGTACCATCTTCATTACACCACAAGAAGAAATATTTTAATCTTAATCTAAATCATTATCATAAGATAATTACGCAACTTTAGATACTTTTAAAGAAGACAAAGCTGAGCTGTTTCTAATCAAAGGGGAATTGTATTCCAACTACTCGCAGCAAGGAAAGAGAAAGACTTTTGACCTGTGGCAGTCTTGAATTTGGGAAGATATAAATTACCATGACTTGCATCACATGCGATGAAATTCGATGAAAAACGCAAGTCATATAAGGGCTGTTCATGCATAACTACGGGCATAACTGGCTGGCCAAGCGGCGTTCAGCCCGCGATCTACGAACAGCCCACCGTTAGGCGACAGGCTGCTGATGTTTAGTCCTTCAATTTATTATGTTTTGATACTTATATGCCCACAGGCTTGGAGCAAGTCTAAGCTAACCCCTGCATTCCATTACAATCAGATTGGACTCTCTGATGAGCCCGTCCACTTTTTTGTCAGTCAACGCTCTTCTTAAAATCTTTATTTTTTTGTAGGTAAACTTGTACATTGAGGTTAGATTATTTTAGACATTGAATTATCTTTAGTTTTAAAACTTATAAGTAAAGTGAAATTTTTATTTTTCTGGGTAAACTTGTACATTGAGGTTAGATAGAAGACATTGAATTATCTTTAGTCTTACAACTTTTAAGTAAAGTGAAATCTTTATTTTTGTAAGTAAACTTGTACGTTTAGGTTAGATAGAAGACATCGAATTGTCTTTAGTCTCACAAATTTTAAGTAAAGTGAAATCTTTATTTTTCTACCTAAACTTGTACATTGAGGTTAGATAGAAGACATTGAATTATCTTTAGTCTCACAACTTTTAAGTAAAGTGAAATCTTTATTTTTTGTAAGTAAACTTCTACGTTGAGGTTAGATAGAAGAAATCGAATTGTCTTTAGTCTCACAAATTTTAAGTAAAGTGAAATCTTTATTTTTCTAAGTAAACTTGTACATTGAGGTTAGATAGAAGACATTGAATTATCTTTAGTCTTACAACTTTAAAGTAAAGTGAAATCTTTATTTTTTGTAAGTAAACTTTCACTCTGTTATTCAGTATGTTATATATTCTCCATGTGTTGCTGTACTTTGTCTATGCTTATGTTCAGCTTGTAAGTCCACAGATCATCGCTTACAATTATATTCTTGTTAAATATTAAGGACAATAGGCTGAGGCCCTACACATACATACATACATACATACATACATATATACATATATATGTATATATATATATATATATATATATATATATATATATATATATATATATATATATATATACACACATACACACACACAGACACACAACTTGTCTAGTTCCTGAAAAAGAGGTGCACTCCAGGAGAGAAATAAAGCATTTTTGGTCATCGAGCGTATCGTGTCTTTTTTCCCTTCCCTTCGCATTCAGCAATATCTTCGACACAGTATTAGGTGCTTACTGAGAATCTACACGATTCACGACATAGACTTACCACTATGGCGTTCATACGCCAAAATTCAACAAGAGAGAGAGAGAGAGAGAGAGAGAGAGAGAGAGAGAGAGAGAGAGAGAGAGAGATTGCTTTGTAACTAATTGCATGGAGTTGTACTTCAGGATAAATCTAGTGCAAGTGTAATATGACAATTTGAGATTTTATGGTTTCATGTCCTCAACCTGCTAAACATGAAAGAGTAGAGTGACCCATCATCTATTGTCCTCGATATCCTCTGCGATGACTGCATCTTAGTTGAACTTGGGCTTGGCTTGTATTCAGGAAAAACGAAAGTGTAGCATCACACAAATAGAGGTCGCTGTTCGTAACGTGCCAATGTCCGAACAACCAGTTTCGACTCGATGCGGGGTTAACATGGCAATAAAGTCGTGCTGACCATGCACTATCTCCGTGAGACTGGACAATTTTCCAAAAACCAATAAGTCAACGAATGTGATTACGGACATTGACCAAATCAACCACCCATGTGGAGAACAGCAAAAGTAAAAAACGGCAGCGTGGGCTGATTTTGATAAAGTTATGGCTAAAATACAGACTCTGGAGATAATCAAGTCTCGTCCACGAAGAACATCGAAGTTCAAGTTCAAAACTCCGTTGGTGACAAGAGATCGGGTATTGGAAATTGTGAAAAGCAAGGAACTAGGAGGCGGAAATGTGGCCAGCCTCTATCAAGGAGTAATTGGTGAACCCAGAATATGTTTCGTTACCATGCACTACATTAAAGAAAAAAATAAATTAAAGACATGATGAGAAACGGAGGCTATGGAGATATAGCAACATATTCAACTCATATCAAGTGCTATTGGCATATGAAGTTGATGATTGTTCGACAGAGTCTGATGATACAGTTGATGAATAAGTTGTAACAGATTATTTAAGTTAAAAAATATTAAATACACCTTCGTAATAGATAACACATCCCAAGCAAAGCTGTGTACTAAGTATGGCAGCAAAAGAGATTAAAATAATGGTGCAACTGAATTTCTAGGTACATTTTCAAGTCAGGTGAGACTTGGTGGTAAAGGATGCCCCCTTGAACTCATTTTGACAGCTAAACTAAGCTATTGACTTATGTTATTTTCACTGTTATTCAAAACATTATGTGTACATCTTTCGTCTGGTTTACTTATTTACAGTTACAGACTATTTTATTAATATGACACTTCATGTTGATGGTTACATATCTACTGTCAGAGTAATCATTTGTAAATGTCTTTTTCTTCCCTTTAAATAAAAAGAACAACCAGGCGAACACTCATAAGTGTGGTTATGTAAATGTAAAGTAGTTAATATGAGCTAGAGTTGGTAGTGTCACTGCTAATGATGATTGGGCATAATGGAACCTTTGTTTGTGAAATTTCAAGGGTTTGCGAAGTCAATGTTTTGTACTTCTTTTGAGAAGTGATTTCATCTCCTTGGAAGAAATTTTCAACCTTTACATTATGTCACAATTCATAAATGAATGTCAGCTCAGTGTGGCAGATGTACTTCTGTCAGTAAACAGGTAAACGGATTGAGTAATAAAATGTGAATATAAACACACTTGATAGTTACATATTTTGGTTTTATTAATATTAGTAACCAGAAATGTTTTTACAATATGGCAGATTACAGAATGCCTTTAATTTGAGAATACACAAAGTAATACTATTGTACAATTGTAAAATCTCCCCAAACCTCTCAGGTGTAAACCAAGAGTAACATAATGTCACCATGACGACATGAATTTTGACAGGTCAAGGACTGTACTTATACTAGTTTTGCCATCAGATTTTACTCTGATTTTGTGCGGGGAATAGGGTATCGGGAAGGAGGGAGGATGGATAGGGGCAGGGAAGGGGTTGTCTAAAGATTGGAAAACCAAATGACTTTATATGGACCATACAAATCTATTCTTTAAGATTTTCAGTGTGAATTTTTTTTGTAAAGTGTTTAGGAGGAAAGCATAAACAGGGCGGATGGGGACAAGTCAAAGGCAGGGCGTCAAAAGGAGAAGAGATAGTCACGAATAAAAACCTCGAATAAAAGACTCATGGTACATTAATACCGTGGTATGGATTCTCCAATCTGTGCATGACAACATACTGACGTTCCTATCAGCTTCAGATTGCTTTGCATGCATTTGCTGATGAAATATTAAAAATAGATAGTAATGGTTTGAGAAAATGATATTACTGCATATAAATCACCTTTATCATTAATATCAATAATAAATCCATATGAAATATCAGTTAATCTTAAAAGTTTCTTCTGTTTTTCTTTTGTTTTCGGAATAAAATGAGAAATTGGGACAAACTGATGATCCCTGTACTTAAAGTGATAATCCTACACACTAGAGGATTTTGGGCGGACAATTTTCTGCTAAGGCACTCAGTGACACACTGAACAGTTCATTAAGTGTGTAAATCAGCCACCCATTATGTTTATCAATAGTTTTTTCAACCCCTATCTTTTCACAAGGAAGCCATGACACAACCCCATTTTGGATCCACTTTCAGAGAAATCAGGGGTGGAAAGATGGAGTTTGGTAAAACACACCTGGTCACAAAAATAGCAAAATACGTCAGCTTTTTCTTATGCTTGTGGTGTAGTGTGTTATGGGGGACTGACTTTATATTAGTGTTTTACACCTGTTTTCGTCACCGAATCCTATGTAGATCCCTTTTTTAGTTTATGTTGGATAAAGCTTAATAGATAAAAATAAAATAAAATAAAGGCGCAAACTGACTGGATCTCCTGCAGGAAAACTACATCAGCAATTCTAATTACAAATTAATGACTCGGTGTTCTGCTGATGATTTCCATTCCACAGACGAGTGAACAAAACACGGCACACATAACAGTGACAGCAATTGAGCTCCTTTAATTTATTCCCGATATTTAGCGTTTCTCCCCAAATATCCCTTGTCATTCTCCACTTTTGAGAATCTGCTACAAATTTGAAATTCTGAAACTTGAAATTCTCTCCCACATGATTATATTCTTTATTTGATCCCTCTCAGTCAAAACGAATTGAAGTCCTGAAGTATAAAACCATTTTTTTGGTTGTGTTTTGGTTGTGTTTGATTTTTGTATGTTTTGAGGGAGAGGGGTAGGTTATGGTGTTGAATAGGCGAAACTACTTTACTTATCCAACCTACCTAAGAATCCACTGACATCATCTGGACATCCTTGATGGGGGGGGGGGGGGGGGCTAGTAGGGTCTTGTGGTAAAAGTAAAAGACTATGGCAACCTACCTAAGAATCCACTGACATCATCTGGACAGCCTGGAAAGTCCATGAGCCAGACCCCCCAATTTGGCCGATTGGTACCATTTTAGGGGCAAATTCCCCCATACATTTTCGAAAGCCCAAAATTCCGACTTTCTAAAATCATCTATGGTGGACAGGTCGCAGAAGTAGCTTTCTGCCTTAGAAGTCGTTGTTATGGCAACTATACTGAAAAACTGATTATAAAACTGATTATCTATTAAACAGCAAAAGATATATGATTTCAAAACACACACTAGCACTTTACATCATGACCTTTCAGTTGACCCCATAACCTTGAACATTCTTGGTCAAGGTCAATAGGTAATGCCAATAACATCTTCGAAGTTCTGTAAAATCGAAAATTTATCACAAATACTTCTCTGCTATATTTACATAAAAAGTAATAGAAACTCGAAAATGCATTTGCTAATAGCCACAAATGTGTGCTGTCTTAAAATTATTGTGTTTTGAATCAGTGATGTTGTTGGTAGTGGGTAATCACCAAGGTAACCATTAGTGTGGTTTCCATTATACATGCAGCCTATAAGCCAGACCCCAAATTTAGTCAATTGGTTCCATTGAGGCGAGCAGGCGCCAAGTCTACCTTATATATTTTGAAAGCTGAAAATCTGAATTTTGAGAAAATCTTCAGTGAACAGTTTGCTGAAGATGCTTTCAGTCTGAAAAGGTGTTGTCATGGAAACAACATTCAAAATCATTAAAATTGGGCGTACAACGTAAAGTGGATTATCAAATAGACCGCAAATGATATTTGATAAATTTAATGATGCACATCAATAGTTTACAATATGACCTTTTAATTGACCCCATGACCTTGAGTCTTGTAGGTCAAGGTCAATTGGCAATGCCTGTAACAACTTAGAAATTGTTTGAGATGGGTATTTTTTGCAAATAGCTTTGCAACGTATTACAAAAACAATAGTAGAAACATGAAAACTAGTCAGCTATAAGAGTAAATGCGTTCTCTTTAAAATGCTAGTGTTTCTATCACATACGTTGTTGACAGGGCGGCAATCACCATAGCAACCATCAATGCATTTTCAGATACATTAATAGAGCAACATTGGACATACCTTTGCTAATATATTAATGGCTATAAAAATCATAACTTTTGTGTCCATGCTAAGTACACTGCAAGGTCAACAAAAGCATCGGCAGAAGAGATCAAGAGGTAGATATATGTAAATTTTTAAGGATGGTTTTAAACAAAGTTTGTCAACGTTTTATGTTTTTGTTTTCATGATATTATATAATAAAGTAACATGTTGAATTATCAAAATTTGATTGGTTAGTGGGTGATTATTAAACGTTTGTCTATGAACAGTAGGGTCAAATCTCAAGAGATACCGGTGTACTGTAACTTTTCCCTGATTTTCAGGTTGAGCTTCCCTGTATCTCTAGATAAATGCTTTTGGCTGCCATTTTCCATCAGGGGGTAGCATAAGTCAAGTGAAATAAGCTTTAACAACTTTGTAACCTCCTGAATTTTGTGTAGTCTGACATGGTCGATGTGTCGTGAACATCGTGCTCCAATTACTTGTGCTTATTTAATGGCAGTCGGCCTCACTGTACAACATTTACCTATAGCTTGTAGAATTGCAATTTTGCATCAACTCGCCTTTTATTGAAAGTTTTGAGTTTGTATATACATGTTTTATATACATATCACTGGCACATCATATCAGAGTAATTTAGTAATAGAGAAATCATCAACATATAAAATAATTCAGCTTCGTGGGCTAACTAAACTTCATTAGTACTCCTAGTGAGTGACTCATTTGTTGTAAATCCAATTTGTTTTGTGGTTATACCAACGTATTTCATTCGAACACCATAATTCACTTTAATGTGATTAAGATATAATTATTCACATCTTAAATAATCTCTTGTGTATTATCTATTACGAGACAGTGAAAAGATAAAGATTAAGTGGCATTGAACCATTGGTGAATTTCATTGAACAACTAGTGTAAAATATGGATATTTTAGGTAATGATGACGTAAAATTACAAACCAAACAACATATCCGAAGAAAGTTTGTAGCTGAATTTGGTAACTGCATTGAAATTATAGCCACTGAAAGCGGAAAAAGTCTTATAAAGACCATGATTGTGCAAGAAATCTTGAAAATGAAAGCAGAATTAACACACTTACAATCAATACAAACTGATGGGAATGTTAGTCAATGTGCCCTTGCTATAATAGCTGATGATGTAAAGAAACGTAAGTAGTAAAAAAATGCCTCCTCGTCCAGGTAATCAGTGCAAATAACCGGGTTGCCAGTTCTTGGACAGGGTTTAACATTTAACATTCAAACATGAAACGATGTTGATGTCACAGAGGATAAAATTGGATATCTCCCAACCAATAATGCTCAAACAACAGACATGTCTACTGTGTATGAAATCCTTAAGCAAGCTTTACAGATTATTGAGAAGCTAGATATAAACGAGGCTACATGTACTTTCGATTAAGCTTTGTATTTAAAAGCCACTGAAATCATGTGGAAGAATGCTAATACATTCAAGCCTTTAGTTCTCCGTATTGGTGTTTTTCACACAATTTGCAATGTCTTGTCCATTATTTGGAAAAGATTCCAAGATTCTTGTCTCTAAGATCTTGCTTTTGACTGTGTTATAATTGCTGAAGGCTCAATCATTAGCACACTAGAGGGACGCAGTACAGCATAGCTGTATGGTTACATAAATTGGGGTATGAAGCTCTTCTGAGAAAAAGCTGGAATGGATTTTATGACTGGCTGGAAGTAAGCTACCTAAACTTACAGACTAAACATCTGAATCTGAAAAGCTTTAAGAAGACAACACTGCAGCCCAATTGAGTGCATTTGTAGATATTTCATCTTTTGTACAAATTTTGGAGTTGTTTAAGATGTACCTCGATGTTTGAAGGTATGAAAATGGTAAAATCTTTCTGAGTTTTGGATGAGCTACATTGACATGGTAGAGATTGTCTTGGGACTCATTCGAGTTTTACGTGAGGGGAAATGGTTTCTGAATCTTGCAACGATTAGAAAGATGGTACCCTAGGTATTAGTTTATGATAATTAAATAATGCACGATTTAAGCCTGTTTACTAAGCAGAAATGACAAGGTTGGAATTAGAACACCCTGAGGTTTACAATCGTGTTGTAAATGGTGGTTTTTCCATGCAGGTAGTTCCACATAATCCAATTAGCAGAATACATGTAGATCAGGCAATTGAAAAGACAGCAAATAATTCAATTTTCATTATTTTGAACTTTGACCCCATTTGGTCATGTGACCCCGACCTTGACTTTGAAGCTCACGTGTTGAATGAAAGTTGAGATGTGTAACGTATCTTATTTATTTGCTAAAATTCGGTATGAAACATTATCCTGTACCAGGATTTGCACTTCTGTATATAAATATAGCTTTTCAATAATTCTAGTGTTTGTTTCTATGGCAACGGTTTTCATCCACAAAGCTTCCGAAGATTTTCTGAAAAATCAGATTTTCAGTTTTGAAAAATATGAGGGTAAATTTGCCCCCTGCTCGCCCAAAATGGTACCAAATTAACCATATTTGGGGTTTGGCTCATAGGCTACATTTATAACTGAAAACACACTGATTGGTTGCCTTGGTGATTACCACAATCAACAATATCGTTGATGCAAAACACAATAATTTTCAAAGAGCACACATTTGTGGCTATTAGAAGATAAATTTTCGAGTTTCTATTTCTTTTTATGTAAATATAGCAGAGAATTATTTGTGAAAAATGTTCGATTTTACAGAACTTACCTATTGACCTAGACCCAGAATATTCAAGGTTATGGGGTCAACTGAAACGTCATGATGTAAAGTACTAGTGTCTGTCTTGAAATCACATAAATATATTTTGCCGTTTACTTGATAATCTGTTTTATATCGTATTCTTAATTGTTAAGATTTTGAGTATGGTTGCCATGACAACGACTTTTAAAGCAGAAAGCTACTTCTGCGACCTGTCCACCAATGATTTTCAGAGAGTTGGGATTTTGGGCTTTCAGAAAATGTATGGAGGAATTTGCCCCTAAAATGGTACCAATAAGCTATCTGGCTCATGGACTATGATGGACTGCCTTGAAAGTTATTGAAAGAAAATCAAGTCACATTGTTGATCTTATCACACATTCTATCTCTAAGTAAAATTTATACGACTAACATACAATGTAGTTGACGTTAGTAGCCCATAATCAAACATAGCGTTGTTGTTATGTCTGACGTTTGTTTACAGAAATTTTTCCATGTTCTTGCGCGTGGCGAAATTAAAAAAAAACGAGCCCTACAATTGAAGGCGTTCCTGTTGCTTTTAATTACTGGACATGGATGTGTGGAAAATCGGCTGTTATTAAATGCTTCTGTTCCTCGTGTAGTACCGGCATTTTGGTCACTTTTGTTGCCTCTGACTCTCCACTACGTCAGGCGTGACAAAGTTTGATGGCATACATTGTTAAGGTGGCACTAGAACACGTGATACCTTGTAATAAATTGATATAGTGCAGTTCAGGCAAACAAAGCATCAATAAGTCGTGACACTACGCAAAAGTTTACCTCGTCAACTACTTCAGAGAACTGCAAAAACCGAAAATTCCTGTCGTCCGATCACCCTCATCACGATGTCTTCAGTAGCACGCGAAATTCGACGTCTTATGAGCCTGATCTTGCTGATGAATATGGCGTTACTTTTGCTGCCATACCAGACGAAAGGAGGTAAAGGCTATTCCCACCTTAATACCATTTGTAGAATACATTGAAAACAGTTGAGAATTGACGGTGAAATTGAACTAACTGTTATCATATTTGTGTAATTGGTTTGTGAAGTTGTTTCAAATTTTACTTGAAGTCACTACGTTGCGGCAAACAACAGACGGAATGGTGTTGTTCTCGACTGCAATTGTTTCGATTAGCAAAAAAGCTAGTCAGTCGGTTGGAACCATTAAGTATGTGTGTGCGTGCTCTCGCGTGCGTGCGTGTGTATGTGTATGGTTTTCTTTGGTAAAAAAGAGACTAAACGGTTCAAAATATAAGACCATGGTAACATAATTGGGTCTCTTAAGTTTCTTTTCAACTTTAATTTTTAGGAAGACAACTTCAAAATGCCAGTACAAAAAGAAATACAGCTTGACTCTGACTCGGGTGCTATATTGTGAAATGTGGCCGTGTAGCAAAGTAATAAAAGTGTCACTATCTAAAGTGCACCAGCTAGTATACTCTTCGTTGTGTGTTTTATGATCGGCAATGTACAGTCATTTTATCAGTGCCACTGCTGTGGCAAATTCAAACACAAGTTCTCAAACCAATTATATAGGACTGGTGTGATAAAATTAAGATCAATTTTATCGTCCATTTTCATCGTAAAAGAACATCTAAGTTTGTGAAACGGAGACTATTGTGCATGTAATCTAGCCTTCAATACAATGATTTGACAAACTCATCAACGCCATACATTCTTAGTTCACAGAGTGAAATGTCATTAGGGACTGGTCAGTTTCTTCGGCCTAGGGGGTGGGGCGGTGGATTCATGGTGGGTCACCCTGTTTTTGACTTTGGTGATGGGGGGGGGGGGGTCATCATGTTTTTGAAATGCCCAATAGAGGGGTTAGTATGTTTTTGAACATACATTTCGATACGGGCTCATACTTGCCTAAAATGAATTATGCAAGCCAAAAATGTCATCATTCAGTTGCATTTTTCGGCGCGCCCTTCGGACGCGTAACTTTAATAATAATAAGACATATTTTTCAGAGCCCGTCCAAGCGCAAAACTTTAATATATCAGCCATAATTACATCAGCGATATCTGTATGTGTAACTTTTTTCAGCGCGCCCTTTGGGCACTTTACTTTAAAATATCAAACATATTTTTCAGGATGCCCTTCAGCCACATGACTTTCATATATCAGGATTATGCATCAGAGAAATCTGAATGTTTGATATTTTGCGGCGAGCCCTTCGGGCGCGGTACTCTCGTATATCAGAGATATATCTTAGAAACAATTTGATGTCTGTAAATTGAAAGTCAATTTTGCAAAGTGACTAATCATTATGAACCTGCAGTGCATATGAAAAGCATGACAAATTCCTAATACTTTTCTGTTTTCTCTAGGAGAATTCAGCATTAGAAAGTAACATGCACTCATATTTCACTATCACATATTTCTTACAACAGTCCTTGACATCTGGTTATGCATAGAAAGTGTAGAATACATTTACAGCTCATTCAAAATACTGTATTCAAACTTAAGAATTGACACTTTTAAATTCCTAATTTACAACTGACAAGACAACAATTTCAATAAAACACAGAATGACTGAATGTTTAAAATATACCCCCAAAAATTATAAACATATATGAATTATTGAATTTTATATATCACCTGTTTTTTACATTTGTCGCGCGCAGGGGGGGGGGGGGATCACCCTGTTTTCGAAAGTTGGAATGGGGGGGGGGGGTCAGCCACTTTTTGACGCCCCAAGGCCAAAGAAACTGACTAGTCCCTTACCACAGGCAGAGAGGCCGGGTATTTCTTGGTTCAAATTATGCACCACGAGCAGTTTTGATGTTTTTATGCCATCAGTTTCTATTCATACGGCTATACTGATAATTTTATATCGTACGGAGAAGCATCTTATCTAGTAGTACTAGAGTGACAAAGATGACGTGATCTCTCCTTTCACTCTATTATTGTTGATCTATGCATGAATTCAGTTCCCTTTAACAGATTCGCAGACAGAAATTAGATTTGAGATTAAACGTAAGTGTAAATAGTCAACGCATTTTGATGGTAAGAAGAAAAGCAACATGCGCTGAAATTAATCACATGAGGCTGATTGAAAATGTGAGTTCCAGTCAATAATATCTCTGACAGACACTGAAAGTCTCAATACTTTGATAATATTTAATAATAGAGAGTTTTGAATTGCGATCTTTGCAAGAACGAAACGCAGAGTGGCTTGCAGGTCATGTAACTTTTTACTATGATTGGTTAAGATGTACCAACTCGCACACCCGACCCAAAATATCACATAGATAGGCCGACTTTGGCTCTTAATGTATATGAAGCTAGAAGTAGCCATAAAAAACTTAAAATTTTGACATTTTGATTTGTGTTCAAACAACAAATAGACACATATGTCAAACAAACGACTAAGATAGCCATCTTTATTTGGATAAACAATGTTGCTAATCTACCCCTGCAAAGGTATTCAAAAAGGCAGACCACATAAAGAGGTGATACCAGAAAGCAGAAAGCAACGATTATTGTTACTTCAGCTGCTAACGTTTATCTTTCTTATGGCATGTCAAATATGTGTAAGTAAACCCAAGGTAAACTGAAACGCATATTGCCCTATTTACGTTGTTGGCGTACCGATCGAAGGTCATTTGTACAATTGATATGTGGACGACCGAAATGATAAGTTAGTAACCTTGATAAGACAATGCCATGGTGTCTTAGCACGGAGAGTGTCCTCCAAATCAGTTTGTGAGAACATTTTGTGAAATACATTCTGCAGCCAGGAGAACTTGGACGGCTATCTAACCTAATCATTGCCATATTCATTATCAAAATCAGAGTGGCTTATTTTCAGGGTAGTTTCATCACCTTCATCAGAAAATATCATCATTTTCTATGAGATTGCCTCATCATCAGGTGATACCAGAAAGCAGAAAGCAACGATTGTTGTCGCCTCTGTTGCTAAAATTCGCATTTCAGAGCTAAATTTCAATCTAAATAATCTCTGTTAATGTTTATCTTTCTTATGGCATGTCAAATAAATATAAGTATAAAAACCCAAGATAAACTGAACGCATATTGCCCTATTTACGTTGTTGGCGTACCGATCGAAGGTCATTTGAACACCTGATATGTGGACGACCGAAATGATAAGTTACTAACCTTGATAAGAAAATGCCATGGTGTCTTAGCAAGGAGAGTGTCCTCCAAATCAGGTTGTGAGATCATTTTGTGAAATTCATCCTGCAGCTGGGATAACTTGGACGGCTATCTAACCTAATGATTGCCATATTCATTATTAAAATCAGAGTAGCTTATTTTCATGGTGGTTTCATCACCTTCATCAGAAAATTTCATCGATTTTTATGAGATCCCACTCTGCCTCATCATCCCCTTCGATTTCTACTTAATTGTCTTTAGTCACAGATTCATTCATTTCTTTAATTTCTGTGATGTAATCATTATCAGTGAGGACTTTGTAAATTCCTCCATTATTTGTGCAGTTTTACATTTGCACTTTTAAGCTGCCATGACCATGTTTATCCCTTTTGAAGCACAGACAAATATCACGGTTGCACTCGGTCGTACTTCAAAGCTTTTGCGTATTCCTAAACAGTTTGTACTACTTGCTCAATAATTTCATGGCGTTCCTAGACAATTGAGACGATGTAAACCAATATTCAATGTATAAGGAAGCTCTATGTGTGAGCTATGTAACTGGTTCCAAATTTTGAAACAAACAGAGATTTTGGCCAATATGAAGGAAGGAGTGCCGTTGGGTTTGGTGAACACTTATTCTCCCTTTGTATTCTACACGTGATAGCTTTCTTTATTTTGTCAATCCAAAGAGAGCGAAGGTCTTGGTAGTTTTCATAGCCACCCTTATGTTTCATATCTGTAAACATATCATGAGGACATGAACAGTCATGTTAAAATTCACTTTTAGCGCCATTTGAAACACAGTTTCAACCAAACAATCGATAGAAATCCAGGAGACTATCCTCAGAATCACTTTGTGGAATGCTTCATGCGACATCCACTGATTCGCCAGCGATAAAATTTGCATGTTGAAACAATGTATTCATGAACCTAGCTTTCCAAACTCACAACAAGGATGCATAATCATACCCTGAAGTATTGAACAGTCATGGTGGACTCATTGTGCATTTTTCCTTTGGAATGTCAGCCAAAGCAGGATCTCCAATTATTGCTGCGTGTAATTGGGTCAAACTTAAATGATGATTTCTTTTGTTTTTATTTCATTCCTATCAAAATAGTAAAAGTGACCTGGTTACATGCAGTGTAACTCAAGATGATATATCTTTATCTGGTGCAAATATATTGATTTTTAAATGGCATGCTTTTATGTCATAAGGCCATACCCCTGTCTTTGTTTCTTCATGGTTATCGTAAAATTAATACCAAACTCTCAACAAAATCTGACTCAACTGTGGTTGCATACAGCTTTCCTTGCCTTGCGCCACAAAGGCCACCCTAAACTAAGAATTCAGAACACGATTGCAACTAATTGGGAATGATTTGATGGTTAATCAATGTGGATTTAATCTCAAATGTAGGCTGATCTGCTTTTCGTCTTAAGCTCAGTCTGTACTTGTTTCTGTAAGTGATTTGTGATATTGCAAGAATCAGCTCTAGGCCACCTAACACTTTTTGAAAATATGAAAAATATGAAGATCCAATTATCGAGAATTAGTTGCATTCGTGTTTCATTGTTAATTCATTGTTACCCCTCTTGTTACCTTTTCAATATTTGTTGGCTTTTCCAAGACCACAAAAAGAGTCTGCAGAATTTGTGAAAGCCCAAGGTCCTTTTGATAAATGAAAATTGTAATGCAACTCGCAGTCTTATGAGCCTGATCTTGTTGATGAATATTGCGTTTCTTTTGTGGTCATACCTGACAAAAAGGATTAAAGGCTATCCCCATCACTCCAGCTTCAATACAATAATTTGACAGATCCTAAACCTATCAGCACCAAACATTCTGAACAGTTAACAGAGTGAAATGTCATACAACAGGTAAACGGCTTGTTTTCTATAAGTTCAAATTACATATGCACTATTAGCACTTTGGATATTATTACACCATTAATTTCTATTCACACGGCTATACCAATAATTCTATATCGAAATAATCTGTCTACTAATGCTTGAAATGTACGATAACGATTAAGATGTCGTCATCACTCCTCTATACGGCCACGACATTTATCACTTTATAGTACGCAATGTATACTCGATTGTTGTTGTTGAACTATGGGGGAATTCAGTTCCTTTGATTCTGAAGTTGCACTCGCTGAGAGATATTCAGTTCGAGATTAAGACATTCCCAAATGTAATTTCTAAATTTTCAAATGTTCACTCACCTTGATTTTCAGGGAATAAGCAACATGTCCTATTTCAATAGATCATATCAGGCTCACTATAAAGTTGCGTTTTTCACATATCCGTAACAAAGATACATCTGACTCACACGATCACATTGACTTGAGTTGACTAGAGAATCCAGCTTTGATATTAATCAGGACTAGCGAAAAAAAAACACTTCAAATTTTGAATTTTAATTAGTGTTCGGACAACGTTTACCTTGCAAATCAACGGTACTCGTATACAACGATTGTTATTATTCACCTGTTGCCGAAACCTACGGGGTTTTCGTGTTGAATAACCTTCCGCATTTACGCACTACAAGTATGGGCGACCTGTTAGTTATGTAAATAGAGAAACATGTCGTTCACCATAAAGGTTGTAGTGACTTCTCCTAACACTAAAGATATTTATGTCACACATTACATAATTCGTTTCTTCGCTTCGATGTAGTGTGTATGTGCGATGTATGATAGTGAGCATGCGTGCGTGAGTGCTTCACGAACTCTACAACGTGTTGAGCGGTCTCAGTCAGAAAAATGTAACAACTTAGCCGGCTATTGAACCACTCTTTTTTGGGAGTGGAGATTTAGCCGACTGGTTCTGTCTCTGGCCTCTCAGCTAGGCGACTGATGCCGTATGTTGTGGGTTCGAATCCGATTGAAAACTATCCGTATAAATATGATAAATAACGAACTTTGTAAACTGTGTATAATAAAGTCGTCATTTCGACTTATAAATGAAAAACACATTCTATATTTAAGTAAAATTTATCCGACCACAATAGAATAAAGTACACGTTTAATAGTAGCCTGTAATCATACGTACCGTTGTTATTATGAGTGAGGTTGTTTGCATTAATATTTCCATATTTATGCGCGTGGAGAAATTAAATTGGACTGTAGAATTGAAGGCGGATAAATAGTTTATATGGGTGTGTGGAAAATCGGCTGTTATTTAATGATTCTGTTCCTTGAGTATCTGCATTTGTTTCAGTTTTATTGCCTCTGACCCCCCACTTCGTAAGGCGTACTAAAGTTTTATGACACACAGTGTTAAGGTGGCACTGGAACACGTGATACCTGGTAATAAATTGATGTGGTGCAGTTACCGCAAACATAGCTTTTAATAAGTCGTGACACTAAGCACAAATTTACTTTGCCAACTACTTAAGAGAGCCACAGAACCGAATATTCCTGTCGTCCAATCATCCTCATCACGATGTCTTCAATAGAACGCGGAATTCGAAGTCTTATGAGTCTAATCTTGGTGATGAATATGGCGTTACTTTTGCTGCCACACCAGACAAAAGGAGGTAAAGGCTATCCCCACCATAATTCCATTTGTAGAATACATTGAAAACCAGTTGAGAATGGACGGTGAAATTGAACTAACTGTTATCATATTTGTGTAATTAGTTTGTAACGTTATTTCAAAATTTACTTGCAGTCACTACATTGTGGCAAACAACAGACGGATGAAAGTTTTGTTTCACTTAGGCTTCCACTGTTGTATATACTCCCCGCTGTGTGTTTTATGATGGTCAATATAAAGTTCTTTTATTAGTGCCACGACTGTGGAAATTCAAGAAAGGGGTTCTCAAACCAATTAAACACAAGTGTGATAACATTAAGATCAATTTCATCGCCCAACTCAACTGGTTTTCACTGTACGAGAGCATCTAAATTTGTGAAACTTTGAGACTATGGTGCATGTGATCTAGCCTTCAGTACAATGGTTTGGCAAACTCTACACTCATCAACACCAAACATAATTAAGGTAGTATGCGCCTCGAAAGTGAAAAACTTAAACTTTTGCGCAAACTTTCCTGAAGGAATCTTTCAACCGTTCTCTTTCAAAATCAAGAATAACAATTGTGGGTCATCGTTCAAATGTTGGTAGTAGAGAAACAAATAACCCACAATTTACTAATATTTGAAATTCACAATGGCTGCCATCCCTGTGTTAGCTCTATGGAGAATTTTCTTTTTAAATTGAATTTCGAACAACTATGCCGGTGAATAGTTTTCTTACAACAAGAGCTTTAAAGATGAACCTCACCAAATGGTATATCAGAAGAGAACTGTAAAAGTTTGAGAGTCCCAATTTCTGTCCAGAGGTGCGTTTTACCTTAACAGTTCTCAGAGTGAAATGCCATTACCACAGGTATCAGCCGGGTCTTTCTTGGTTTAAATCATAAACTAAGAGCTGTTTGGATGATTTTACGCAATAAGCTTCTATTCATACGGCTATATTGATAACTTTAAATCGTACCGAGAAACATCTTATCTAACAGTACGTGAATTGAAATACGGTACCAGAGTGACGAAGATGATGTCATCTCTCCTTTCACTCTATTATTGTTGATATATGCATGAATTCATTCCCCTTTAACTGATTCGCAGACAAAAATTTGGTTCGAGACAAAAAGCAATTCTAAAAGTGGAAATAGTTAACGCATTTTGATGGCAAGAAGCTAGGCAACATTTGCTAGATAGATCACACGAAGCTGAATAAAAATGTGAGTTTCAGTCAAGAATATCTATGACAAAGACTGAAACTCTCAATACTTTGATTCATAATAGAGAGTCTAAAATTGCGACCTTTGCAAGACCGCAACACTGAGTGGTTTGCAGGTAATGTAACTTTTACTCCGATCGTTTAAGACGTGCCAACTCACACATCCGACTCACACAATCACAGAGACTGGCGGAATTTGCTTTTAATATATTAATTAGCAGTAGCCATAAAAACTTGAAATTTTGACATTTGATTTGCGTTCAAGCAACAAAACAAATTCATTTGTCAAACAAACAAACAAACAAACAAACAACTAAGACAGACACCCTAATTTGCATAAGATTTGTTGCAAAACTATGCCTGCAAAGGTATTCAAAAAGGTGGGCCACTCAAACGAGTGATGTCAGAAAGCAGTATGCGACGATTGTTGCCGCTTCTGCAACTAACGTTCGCTTTTCAGTGCTAACTTTCAAGGCGAACAATTTTTGTTAATGTTTATCTTTCTCACGGTATGTAAAATATGTTTTAGTAAACCCAAGGTAAACTGAAATGCATTGTGCATTATTTGCGTTGTGGGCGGAGCGATCGAAGGTCATGTGAACATTCGATATGTGGACGACCTAAATGATAAGTTACTGACCTGGGCTATAAGAGAATGCCATGGTGTCTAAGCACGGAGACTGTCCTCCAAATCAGATTGTGCAATCATTTTGTGAAATACATCCTGCAGCTAGGAGACCTTGGACAGCTATCCAACCTAATCATTGCCATATTCATCATCAGAATCATGAAGAGTAGTTCATTTCCATGGGAGTTTCATCACCTTCAACAGAAAATAGCACCATTTTCTATAGGATTATACTCTTCTTCTTCTTCCTCCTCCTCCTCCTCCTCCTCCTCCTCTTCGATTTCTACTTCATTCTCATCAGTCACAGATTCATTCATTTCTTCAATTTCTGTGATATCATCAGTATCAGTGAGGACGTTGTAAATTCCTCCTTTATTTGTGCAGTTTTTACATTTGCAAATTTAAGCCACCGTGTTTGTTCCTTTTGAAGCACCGACTAATACGACAGTTGCACTCAGTCGTTCATCCACACCTTTTGTGTATTCATAAACAGTTTGTTGTACTTGCTCAATAATTTCATGGTGTTCCTAGACAATAACTATAGCATTATTTGAGGCGTTTAAACCCATATTCATTGTTATCAGGAAGCTCTATTTATGATTTTTGTGACTTGTTCCAAATTTTGAAACAGAGATTCAGTCACTATGAGGGAGTGCTGTGGGTTTTGGTAAATAATCATTCCCCCTCTGTGTTCTATACGGGCTTGTATTCTTTATTTTTCCAATCCAAAGCGAGCGAAGGTCTTGTTTGTTTCGATGGCCAGCCTTATGTTTTATCTCTATAGAACATATCATCAAGACTTGAAAAGTCAGGAGAAAATTCACCATAGTGCCATTTGAAACAAAATTCAACCGATCGATAGAAAGCCGGTGGACTGCCCTCAAAATCACATTGTGGAATACTTCATGCGACATCCACTGATTTGACAGCGATAAAAATTTTTATGTTGAAAGAATTTATTCATAAACTCGGCTTTCGATACCCCACAAAAAGGATGTTTAATCACACACTGCAGTATTGGATAGACGTTTTAGACCCACTGTGCATTCTTCCTTTGGAATGTCAGGATCTCTAATTTGGTCAAACTTAAATGATTTCCTTTGTTTTCATTTCATTCCTATCAATATAGTAAAAGTGACCTGATGACATGTAGGGCAACTCTAGATTATATACATCTATATCTGGTGAAATATCTTGTTTTTTGATTGGCAGACTTGTATATCATAAGGCCATACCCTTGTATTTGTTTCTTCATGGTTATCATAAAATGAGTACCGAAATCTCAACACAATCTGACTCACTTGTAGTGGCATACAGTTTTCCTTGCCTTGTGCCACCAAAGCCACCTATAATTAACAATTCATAACAGCAATGGAACTAATTTTGCATAAATGGATGGTTAAGTAACGTCGGTTTAATCTGCAAATCTAAGCATATCTGCTTTTCTTTTTAAAGTTATACATTTTATCAGTGATTTGTATTATTGCAACAATCAGCTGCAGGGCACATAACACTTTTGAGAAATCGAAAAATATAAAGATCCAAATACCCCAAATAAGTTCCAATCGTGTTTCATTGTTAATTCATTGTTAGCCAACTTGTTACCTTCTAAGTATTTGTTGGCTTTTCCAAGACCACACGAGGAGACTGCAGATTTTTTTAAACAGCTCAATATCATTTTGATAAATGCAACTAGAAGTATCTGGATGATAAATACTGCGTCACTTTTGTGGCCATATCAGAAAAAGGAGGTAAAGGCTATCCCTACTGCAACACCATTTGAGATTAACAGAGCATCTAAGTTTGTGAAATTTTGAGACTATGGTGCATGCACTCCAGCCTTCAATAGAATAATTGACAAATCCCAAACTCATCAACGCCAGAAATTTTGAACAGTTCACAGAGTGAAATGTCATTGCCACAGGAAAAGGCTTGGTCTTTCTTAGTTCAAATTACATATATGCACTATAAGCACTTTGGATATTTTTACACCCTTCTATTCTCCCGGCTATACCGATAATTCTATATCGAAATACTAATGTACTTGTGCGTGAAACCAGGTACCACGAGATTTATGACTTCGATAGTACTCGCACTCGATTGTTGTTGAACTATAATGGTTGAATTCAGTTCCTTTTTTATATACTGAAGTTGCATTAGCTGAGAGATATTCGGTTCCAGATTAAAAATTTTCCGAATGCAATGTCAAAATTTCCAAATGTTCCCTCACCTTGATATTCAGAGGATAAGCAACATGTCCTACTTCAATTGATCATGTCAGCTCACTATAAAGTTGCGTGATTCACATATCCGTGACAAAGATACACCTGAATCACACAATACCCGTTGCAGTCTGTTTCTATTTGTCTGTGCCTTGTGCCACCAAAGCTACCTATAACTAACAATTCATAACAGGAATGGAACTAATTTTGGATAATTGGATGGTTAAGTAACGTCGGTTTCATCTGCAAATCTAAGCTTATCTGCTTTTCTTTTTAAGTTATACACTTTTTTAATCAGTGATTTGTATTATTGCAACAATCAGCTACAGGGCACCTAACACTTTTGAGAAATCGAAAAATATAAAGATCCAAATACCCCAAATAAGTTCCAATCGTGTTTCATTGTTAATTCATTGTTAGCCAACTTGTTACCTTCTAAGTATTTGTTGGCTTTTCCAAGACCACACGAGGAGACTGCAGATTCTTTTAAACAGCTCAATATCATTTTGATAAATGCAACTAGAAGTATCTGGATGATAAATACTGCGTCACTTTTGTGGCCATATCAGAAAAAGGAGGTAAAGGCTATCCCTACTGCAACACCATTTGAGATTAACAGAGCATCTAAGTTTGTGAAATTTTGAGACTATGGTGCATGCACTCCAGCCTTCAATAGAATAATTGACAAATCCCAAACTCATCAACGCCAGAAATTTTGAACAGTTCACAGAGTGAAATGTCATTGCCACAGGAAAAGGCTTGGTCTTTCTTAGTTCAAATTACATATATGCACTATAAGCACTTTGGATATTTTTACACCCTTCTATTCTCCCGGCTATACCGATAATTCTATATCGAAATACTAATGTACTTGTGCGTGAAACCAGGTACCACGAGATTTATGACTTCGATAGTACTCGCACTCGATTGTTGTTGAACTATAATGGTTGAATTCAGTTCCTTTTTTATATACTGAAGTTGCATTAGCTGAGAGATATTCGGTTCCAGATTAAAAATTTTCCGAATGCAATGTCAAAATTTCCAAATGTTCCCTCACCTTGATATTCAGAGGATAAGCAACATGTCCTACTTCAATTGATCATGTCAGCTCACTATAAAGTTGCGTAATTCACATATCCGTGACAAAGATACACCTGAATCACACAATACCCGTTGCCAGTCTGTTTCTATTTGTCTGTGCCTTGTGCCACCAAAGCTACCTATAACTAACAATTCATAACAGGAATGGAACTAATTTTGGATAATTGGATGGTTAAGTAACGTCGGTTTCATCTGCAAATCTAAGCTTATCTGCTTTTCTTTTTAAGTTATACACTTTTTTAATCAGTGATTTGTATTATTGCAACAATCAGCTACTGGGCACCTAACACTTTTGAGAAATCGAAAAATATAAAGATCAAAATATCCCAAATCAGTTCCAATCGTGTTTCATTGTTAATTCATTGTTAGGGCCTGGTCAGAATTAACAGGGGGGGGGGGAGGCCGGTGCGATTCAAAACCGCGATGCATGAAAAACACTGGCCCTCCCCCCAGTTCTTGCGCAAAATATGCTGACCCTCCCCTCCTCCTCGCGCAAAATCAAATGACCCTCCCCCTACCCTTGAGAAATATTTGCAGTCCTCAGTCTTGTACAAACCGGGGGTATATGCACTTGCATTGTAATCAAGTACAATAATGTCAATTATCCCATGTCTATATATACCCAAGTATAGCAAGTTTTACATAAAAGAAGAAGTAATCATAGTTCCCCCCATAGACCACTATGTATATTGGATGAACATTTTCGGTAATATTCAAAAATCAAATTTCTTGTACATATATGCACTCATAGCCACCAATTTCTAATCAAGTACAATTGATCGTAGTTTCCCCATAGACTACCATGCATAGTGAATGAACATTTTCGGTAATATTCCAAAATCTAATTTCTTGTACATATATTCACTCATAGCCATCCTATTCTAATCAAGTACAATAATGTCAATTATCCCATGTCTATGTATGCCAAAATATTGAAAGTTTTACATAAAAGAAGAATTAATCATAGTTTCCCCCACAGACCACTATGTATAGTGATGAACATTTTCGGTAATACTCCAAAATCAAATTTCTTGTACATATATGCACTCATAGCCACCCAATTCTAATCAAGTACAATTGTGTTAATTATCCCATGCCCATATATGCCCAAGTATAGAAAGTTTTACATGGGAAAACAAATATTCATAGTTTTCCCATAGACACCTATGTTTAGTGAATGAACATTTTCTTTGAAATTCCAAATCAAATTTCTTGTACATATATGCACTTGGAACCCACCTATTCTAATCAAGTACAATTGTGTTAATTATCCCATGCCCACATATGCCCAAGTATAGAAAGTTTTACATGGAAAAAAATATTCATAGTTCTCGCATTAGTAAATGAACATTTTCAGTGAAATTCCAAATCAAATTTCTTGTACATGTAAGCACTTGGAACCGCCCTATTCTAATCAAGTACAATTGTGTTAATTATCCCATGTCTATATATGCCCAAGTATAGCAAGTTTTACATTAAAGAAGAATTAATCATAGTTTCTCCATAGACTACCATGCATAGTGAATGAACATTTTTAATAGGTGAAATTCCAAATTAAATTTCTTGTACACATATTCACTCATAGCCACCGTATTCTAATAAACACCAATTATGTCTATCATTCCATGTCTATAATGCCCAAGTATAGCAAGTTTTACATTAAAGAAGTGTAACGAGTTGATTTCTCAGGCTGTGTATTTTCTGTTTTGCCTATGAGTTCTTATGTGTTATCACTGTATAGCTAGGGAGTCCATGAGGAGAACTTTCCAGAGAGTGTTTTACGTTGCACGCCGCACTTGAAGGTTTGAGTGTCAGCGTGTGCTTTTTCAGTCAGATATTTCTGTATTTTGAGTTTTGCTCAAGTTAGCAGGTGTGTAAAGAAACTGATGAGTCGCTGAGATAGAACTTCATGCGGATCGGACTGTTTATTTAAACTCCACGCCATCCTCTACTTAGTCGATACACAGGCGCTCCTTAGCTGGGTATAAGTCGGATCGATCTATTGATCCCGTAGTAGATATACCCGCCACTGCAACCTAAATACTCATAAGGTGTGCAACAGAATCACTCAAAAACACACCACCCGATTTGTCAACTGGCCGTGCGCTCACACAAAACATTCAGAACTACATTCCCATGTACCTAGTTGGATCACAAATTTAACCGTCTGCTCGAAAATAACGCCGTTTTTTTCCACTGCTGATTGGTTCAACTGTACTTCACCAGTGACGTCTTGCAGTGACCTTCGTTTTTGCCGTTGATTAGCTATTCAGCAGTGGAAAAAATTACACCATATGGTAGAATCGTTCTACAAGCTGCATTTCACCCCGCTTGGTCTCAAAACACGGCCGATTTCTTCAGGATGACGCGAGTAACACGTTCATCGGCGCGATTTTCGAGGAGATGGTTAAATTTGTGATCCAACTAGGTATATGGGAGTGTAGTTCTGAATGTTTTGTGCGAGCGCACGGCAACTTGACAAATAGGTGTATTTTTTGAGTGATTCTGTTGCACACCTTGTAAGTATTTACGTTGCACTGGCGGGCATATCGACTACGAGATCAATAGATCGATCCGAAAATCGATCTACTTAGCAGACTACCCAGCTAAGGAGCGCCTGTGGTCGATCGAACGAACATTGCTCACAAAATGAAAGCCGTGCCGTATGTGTGCAATACGCACTGAACGCAGAGATGATAGTATCACCACAAGTTGAAAGCTGATCTATCTGCTGCTAATTATGTGTTAACTGCGAACTTTATACAGTTTATGAGTTCAGTCAGATGTCTGAGATTGCCATGAGAACATTGTTTGTGATTGTTCCACTGAACTTTCGTCTATGCGTTTAGTTTGAATTCAGAGGAAGACTTCAGATTTGCTGTGTCCCACGTGTTTGAGTTCGGCAGAAGTACGAGTGTTCCCGAAGAGCCGACCGGAAGGAAACAAAGATCCAAGATGGTTGCGCCCCTAAGTAGCTGAACCGGACGCTGCTTAGCTGTGGATCGCGTGTGTTGTCACTGAGTTTCATGTGCGGACATTGCACCGGACTAACAATCGCGCTTATCGTTGAACAATAATCGCAATCATACCAATCCATAATCCAATGACATTAGGTCAGAATTCGTACGACAATAGTTGTAAACATAGACACAAAACAGCACAGAACAGAAGTAAATAGACGGTAAACAAACAAGTCACATTCATAAAAAAAGATATATGGACCTCTGGCCAGAAGAACAAGAAGTGATGTCAGGTGTTTCGAAAATAGTAAGCGCATCCTGCCCCACATGTGGCACCCGCCATATATCAATCTGTAAGTCAGATAGGTAGTGGTCACTAACTAAGGCCCAATGTCACCGATGCCATCAGCGATCATTTGTCGAAGAGAGATATTGTATTTATCTACCAGCTTGCGATACCTGCCAAAAAAGCGTTTGAATGTAGAGACAAGTCTTGCTTTGGTATAACCTTGATTTAACAGTTTGTAAGAGAGATGGCCATGTCTCTCTACAAAATCACCATATCAACTGCATACTCTAGCATATCGAATAAGCTGGGAAATGTATAACCCATAAGCTGGTGAGAGTGGAATATTACTTATGAGGTGTGGAAAAGTCGCGTGTGAACTGTTTGTGTTTCCAAGTCACGTGGTCAAATCTGAGGTACCTCAGCGGTAATGTTAAGTTTTTCATAGAAAATAGTTTGAACAGAGTTTTTGTACTGAAAGTGTGTTCGACTTCTGCTGTTGAGAGGTTGATCAGCACGGTAATTCTCCAGCCTTCGATACAATAATTTGACAAAGCCTAAACTCATCAACGCCAGAAATTTTGAACAGTTCACAGAGTGAAGTGTCATTACCACAGGTAAAGGCTTGGTCTTTCTTAGTTCAAATTACACATATGCACCATGAGCACTTTGGATATTTTTAGACCCTTCAATTCACATGGCTATACGGATAATTCTATGTCGAAATACTAATGAACTAGTGCGTGAAATCAGGTAGGAGAGTGATGAAGATGTTTTCATCACTCCTTTATACTACCACAAGATTTATGACTTTGATAGTACTCGCACTCGATTGTTGTTGAACTGTGGTTGAATTCAGTTCCTTTTATACTGAAGTTGCAATCGCTGAGAGATATTCGGTTCGAGATTAAAATTTTTCAAATGTAATTTCAAAATTTCCAAATGTTCCCTCACCTTGATATTCAGGAGATGAGCAACATGTCCTATTTCAATTGATCATATCAGGCTCACTATAAAGTTGCGTGTTTCACATATCCGTGACAAAGATACACCTGACTCACACAATCACATTGACAGGAGTTGACTGGAGAACTTCGCTTAGATATCAATCAGGACTTACGAAAAAAAATTGTAATTTTGCAATTTTAGTTTGTGTTCAAACAACATTAAACGTACAAAACCAGTATACAACGATTGTTATTATACACCTGTTGCCGAAAACTACAGGGTTCTCCTGTTGAATAACTTTCCGCATTTACCACACAATAAAATATACTCAATGACAAAATGTGTAAAATAAAGTTATTACTTCAAAACTTATTGAATTAAAAACAAGTCACAAGTTGATCTTGTCACACCCTATTTCTAAGTACAATTAATACGACCAGCATAGGATATAGTGTACGTTAGTAGCGTTTAATCTAACCTACCCATGTGTGTGACCCTTGTGTTACATAAATGTTTCCATATTTATGCACGTGGCGAAATTACAGCTTTGCCCAGGTCATATAACAAAGTGCTCAGCTAAGTTGCTGGGTAATTACCTAATTTGGTGTTCCGATAACTCGTGCGCCAACTGTAAAAAGTAGAACCCTAAAATTTAAGGCGTTTCTGTTGCTTTAGATACTGGACATGAGTGTGTGGAAAATTGGTTATTACCTAAAACATTTTGTTCCTTGTGTAGTATCAGCATTCGTGTGACACTTTTGTTGCGTTTGACTCTCCACTTATTCAGGCGTAGCAAAGTTTTATGACACACATTATTAAGGTGGCACTAAATCACGTGATACCTGGTAATAAATTGATGCAATGCAGTTACCGCAAACATAAATTTTAATAAATCATGACACTACGCACAGATTTACCTCGACTACTTCAGGGAGACACAAAAACCGAAGATAACTCTCGTTCGATCACTCTTATTACGATGTCTTCGGTATCACGCAGAATTCGAAGTCTTATGAGTCTGATCTTGGTGATGAATATGGCGTTACTTATGCTGCCATACCAGACGAAAGGAGGTAAAGGCAATCCCCACCACAATATCATTTGTAGATTACAGTGAAAACCAGTTGAGAATTGACGATGATATTGACTAAAGATTATCACATTTGTGTAGTTGGTTTGTAAAGTTATTTCAAATTTTACTTGCAGTCACTACGTTGTAGCAAACAACAGACGGATGCTAGTGTTGTTTCTCAGTGGGCTTTCACTATAATTGTTAAAGACCCCGCTCAATTATCAGGTTTATTGAACATAAATATTATTTACTTCATGAAATATTCAATGGAAAACAAAAGAATGACAAAATGTTAATGGGCTGTTGACGCATTCGCCAATGCGAGAACCTGGGATTGAGAAGGGCACCTATAGCAATAAAACCAGTCAGTTGGTAGGAACTGATTAGTGTGTGTGTCTGTGTATGTGTGCGCGTGTGTCAGGTATGTGCGTGTGTGTGGTTTTCTTGAGAAAAAAGAAATTAAACGGTTCAAAATATTTGACCATTGGTTAAATAATTTGTTCGCTGTTCAACTTTAACTTTTTTCGGCAGACAACTTCAAAAATGCCAAAACAAAACGGCGTACAGCTTGACTCTGACTCGGCTGCTAAAATATGACCTGAGGCCGTATGTACAATTGTCTATATCTAAAGTGTACCAAACAGTATACTCCCCGGTGTGTTTTATGATGGGTCAATATAAAGTCCCTTTATTAGTGTCACTACAGAAACAAGTTCTCAAACCAATTACACAAGTGTGATGACATTTACATAAATTTCATCGTCCATTCTAAACTCGTTTTCACTGTATAAGAGCATCTAAGTTTCTGAAACGTTGTGACCATGGTGCATTTAATCTAACGTTCAATACAATGATTTGGCAAACTCTACACTCATCAACGCAAGACATTCTTAACAGTTCACAGAGAGAAATATCATTACCACAAGCAGAGGCAGGGTCTTTTTTGGTTCACACTATTCACTTAGAGCAGTATGGATGTTTTTACATAACATTTAGATCAATTTCATCGTTCATTGTAAACTCGTTTCCACTGTATAAGAGCATCTAAGTTTGTGAAACTTTGACACCATGGTGCATGTAACCTAGCCTTCAATACAAGCATTTGGCAAACTCTACACTCATCAACGCAAGAAATTCTAAACCGTTCACACAGTGAAATATCATTATCACAGGCAAAGGCCTGGTCTTTGTAGGTTCAAACTATTCGCTTAGAGCAGTTTGAATATTTGTACGCCATAAGTTTCTGTTCATACGGCTATACTGATAATTTTACATAGTACAGAGAAACATCCTATCGAACAGTGCCTGAATTGAAATAAGGTATTAGAGTGACGAAGATGACGTCTTTTCTGCTTTCACTCTATTATTGTTGGTCTGTGCATAAATTCATTTCCCTTCAACTGATTCGCAGAGATATATTTGGTTTGAGATAAAAAAAACTTCTATATGTGTAAACAGTTAACGCATTTTGATGGTAAGAAGCTAAGCAACATTTGCTAGGATTGATCACGTGAAGCTGAATAAAAATGAGTTTCAATCAAGAATATCTATTACAAAGACTGAAACTCTCAATACTTTGATCCGCACTTTAATAATAGAAAGTTTAATATTGCGACCTTTGTAGGAACGCAACGCAGAGTGGCTTGCAGGTAATGTAATTTTTTACTCTGATTGTTTAAGACGTGCTAACACACAACCGACTCACACAATCACAGAGACTGGTGAACTTTGCTTTTAATATATGTCACTTAGGAGTAGCCATAAAAACTTGAGATTTTGACATTATGATTTGTGTTCAAACAACAAAACAAATTTCTATCTCAAACAAATGACTAAGACAGCAATCCTTATTTGCATAAAATTTGTTGCAAAACTACCCCTTCAAAGGCCGTATCCAAAAAGGCAGACCACATAAACAGGTGAAAGCAGAAAGCAACGATTATTGTCATTTCTGCTGCTAATGTTCGCCTTTCAGAGCTAAATTTCAAGGTAAATAATCTTTCTTAATGTTTATCTTTCTCATGGTATTTCAAATATGTGTATTATAATAAATCCAAGATAATCTGAAACGGATTTTGTCCTATTTGAGTTGTGGACGTACCGGTCGAAGGCCATGTAATCACTCTATATGTGGACGACCGAAATGATAATTTACTTTCCTGGGCTATAAAAGAATGCCATGGTATTTTAGCACGGAGACTGTCCTCCGAAACAATTTGCGCAACATTTTGCGAAATACATCCTGCAGCTAGGAGAACTTGGACAGCTTTCCAACTTAATCATTGCCATATTCATTATCAAAATCAGAGTTACTGTAGCTTATTTTAATGGGAGCTTTATAACTTTCATCAGAAAATTTCATCATTTCCTATTAGATCATACTCTTCCTCCTCCTCCTCGTCCTTCTCCTCCTCTTCGATTTCTTCTTCATTGTCCTCAGTCACAGATCCATTCATTTCTTTAATTTCTGTGATATTATCAATATCAATGAGGACGTTGTAAATTCCTCCGTAATTTGTGCAGTGTTTCTTAAACAAACAAAAGGATGCATAATCAAACCATGAAGTATTGAATATAAGTTTTGGACTTATTGTGCATTCTTCTGTAGGAATTTCAGCCAAAGCTTGATCTCTAAAAAATGCTGCGTGCAATTTAGTCAAATTTACGTATTGAAAATCAGAAAAAAGAGCATTCTGCAGAATGATTATTTCTTTTATTTTCATTTCATTCCTATCAAAATAGTAAAAGTGACCCGACGACAAACTGGCAACCCTATATTATATGCATCTGTATCTGGTGAGAATATCATGATTTGATTTGATCTTGATTTGTATTGGTTTCTTCTGAATACCTACACTCTCCACAATCTGACTTTCCTTCCCTTGCGCCACAAAAGCTACCCACAACGAAGAATTCATTGTTAAGACTAGGATACGTCATGAGCATGGTCAGCAAATTCATGCAAAGCAGATAAATCAATGCACGTTTATTTTTTCCGTTCAGCGATAAAATTTGCCAAAGTTTCTTTGGCAAGGGTGACTTCAAGTCAGTATTTTTTACACATTTTACTCTTATCAGTGTTCTTTATATCCGGCCATGTCTTTGGATAACGTTTGTGAGATAATAAGGCATTAGAGTCATCTACAATTAAATGATACTCTTGTATTGTTTCTGAAATTCGGCAAGAACAATCGCTTGATCGAATATTGGAAGTAAACATGGAATGTGTTGTGATGACTCCTTATAAGAGCACCCAGAGTAACAAACATTTCTTCCACAATTACAAGATTAGGTGTCCAACGCTTTTTTAGATCTACAAAAACAATATTTTAATTCGCATATCTGACTTTGAAAACCATCGTAACGTTTAATTTAGTCGACTGATGATACATCATACCATCAATAGTATGAAATGTCATTTGGAGCGGTTAATTGTTGGAATATGATTCTATGGGTGGACCTACATAGAGAGGCATCAGCAAATTGAATGTCACCGCTGAATAACCTCAGCGAACCTCTATTACACTCAAAAAGTCAAAATACCATAGAATCAAATACTTTCTTGTAAAAATTTACACATTTTTATTAATCATTCTGTTTTGCTTTCACCTACTCTTATGTACAAAGGTTGTTTTATTTTTGATCCTGGAGGAAACCGTCTCTGTAAGTTCTCTTAACATGTAGCTGTACATATTAAATAAATTGCCAAATTATCAAAGAGCTCAGGGCTACTGTCTGTTTTGAATGTTTGATATTCAAGTTAATTAAAGAATCGTGTCAGTCATCTATACTGAGCTCCCCCGGATATTTCTTGTAATCAAATTAGACAAACCGCCATTTATAAAATTTTTCCGGTATCAAAAGTAAGTTTATCTGGTGTGTTGCAGCAAAAGTTGGAAATTTCCCTCTAGACCGTAAATGAAGTCCATGACATTAGCAAAGACCTTCCTTGATCTTTGCTGATCTTTGGGATATATCCAACTCGAAGGCACATAACTCATCATTAATGGTTTGGCCTTCATTCATTCTATAACAGAGAAATAACTTTTCAGAACCACAGGTTGATATACAGTGGAATAAGCAATTTTTATCTACATTAACCTTCATGTAAGTTAATTCTGAAAATTGCCTTCTTCCTGGTACAGGCAGAAATGACATGACTTGACGGGTATTAAACGTAAGTTGGTTAGGATTAAACTGCTTGATAGGATGTCGCATGAATTCCTCTGTTCTTAAAATTAGGTGTTAACACGATTGGAACTTATTTGGGATGATTGGATGATGAAGTAATGCCCATTTATAATAATCTACAAATGTAATCTCATCTACTTTTCTTTTTACTTTATACACTTGTTTTTATGAGTACTTTGTAATATTGTAACATTAAGCTATACGTCACCAAACACTTTTGAGAAATTCTAAAAATATAAAAATCCAATTATTCCAAATTAGTTCCAATCTTGTTTGTTACAGAAGCATAATATATGGCCAACCAATATCTATATTGTTAACAGAAGATCTACAAATGCATCAGATGTTAAAGACAAAGAAAATTGTTTTTCTAACAGTTTTGACATACATATGCACATATTATTTAGAGTTGGTATAAGGGCATTAATTTATGTCATACATATGCACATCCATTTGTTTGTGATAAATCCAATATGGCTGCATGGCAGCCATTTTGGTACTTTTTTATATCTGTAGCCAAACTCAGACATGACCCAATTGATTTTATTCAAAGTTGGAACATGTAATACTTATTGCACGTCGATTGGTTTCTAATGCCATGCAATATGGCCGCCTGGCGGCCATTTTGTTACGATTGTTTCATATCTGGAGCCGTAACTCGGACATATTTCAATCAATATTATTCAAAGTCGGTACAAGGACATTGACTTATGCCATATATATGCACAAAAATTTGTTTTTTGATACAATCCTTTATGGCCGCCTGGTGGCCATTTTGTAACGAATTTTTCATTTCCGGGTTCATAACTCAGACATGTCTGAACCCCTTTCATGTAACGTTAATTTATGCAATACATGCGCACATTAATTTTATGATATGATCCAATATGGCCACCAATGGCCATCAAAGATGCATAATTTTTCACCCAGAGTCACCATACATAAGCTTGCTACCGTCTTAATATTTGATGTGTTGATTCATCACAGGCTGGACATGTGAACTTGTTCAAACACACATGTTTGTATACAAAATTTATATGAGGTAATAAAGGCAAACTATGTCAAAATGCTTCAACTCAAACATCAAGCCAGACCAGATTGCCTTGATATTTGGTACATAGGTACCTTGCACAAACCTTACGCAAATCTATTGTCCCACAAATGCATGGCTACTTTTTATTTCGCTCAACAATGTTTTCTTCGTACATTAACAGGAATTTATCAGACGCTGCTTGTATTGTAGTCATGATTTTAAAAACGACTTTCTTACATTATTGCATATGGCATGTTGAACCACCCCATTGCACTGAGATATTTAGTTTTATATATAGCTGTCAATGCCATTACTATTCCTATTTTCCAGCAATGCTGTCTTCAGGTATCATAAGTTTAAAACAACAGTTGAACCATAACTGTTCTACAAACTCATTCTCCATTATGAAGCCCCTTCTGGATCGCAATTAATGAACAGGACTCTGTCCTTTTCGAGGACGTATGGTCAAAGTACCTATTAATAACAATTCGGGTCTTGTTTTATATCATAAAACAATTTATGCAATCATTCATTTGTATTCACTCCAAATTTCAAAACAGGTGTTCTATACACTTGAGAAATACTTTCATCAGGTTTGATACTAGAGTAGGTTATGCGACTCCAAAATATTCGAGCCATCCAAAATTTTATAATTGCAGTCTATTTATCTTTATAGTGTTCCAGTAGTTTTAAACGACTTGACGTTTGGCCACATATTTCATGCAATATTTAGTCATATTTTCCTTCCAAATCCTCCAACTTGAAAGGCTCTTTATTCAAGAGCTTGTCTGCCACATTACATAGAGTCACCTCCTCAACTTTATTGTAGGCACCAAGTTGATTTATGTTTTCCATTTTTATCATCCGTCAGTTCTTAGGGAAGCACTATCAGAAACTGCGCCCTGGTCTTGTCTTATTGTATGTATGATTCTGCATAATCCCATACAATAAGCCATAAAAATGTCTCTCTGCTGTTAATGTACAATAGGCCTCCTCCTTCCACAATGCTCAAGGAAAACATACGGATTAGCCGGGTGTCTTCAATAATAATTATTCATCACATCCCTTCAGGAATGCGCATTTTACCAATAAAATGATTATGTTCTGCATTTGAATTGCATTGGAAATGAAAATTGATTAGTTTTTCTCAATAAAATTGCAAAAAATAGAATTCATGGGAGAACTCAAAAATGTCTAAAAATCAGGGTGTAGCCTTGCCTTAAAGCATGCAATGAAGATTACGTTCCTGTACGTCACCATAAGTTTTCTGTCTTTTTGTTGAAAAACAGCGTGCTGCTGGTCTTGTCTATCGTCGTTATCATAGTAGTTCAACGGACAGTCTCCTCCGAAGAACGACAAATGCTCGTTTCAACATATCAGAGAACGCGATATTGAACCGTTTGAGAGCCAACCATTTCTTCGCTTGATAATCAGATTGTAACTGGTACACTGCAGTGCACAATTAATACGCTAATTTGTATTTAGCAAGAAGATTATCCCCAGATTTAGCTGTGAATGACAGTTGTGTAAATAAAGCCTAACGCTTACTGGCCTTTTCAGTGTTAATTTTCTTCCAATTTTCACGTCATGTATCATTTCATTCATACAACAAATTCAGACAATTGTGTAAAAAGTCCTGTACTTCATTATGGGCGAGGAATTTCCACCGAAAATGTAAGCGAAGTGGAATTTTAGCTGACTTTGTGCGACTCCAAGGGTCGCATACACATTTCTGCGATTTACTTCGTTCCGTTTTTGGCAATGTGTCGCAACTTCTAGAGAGTGTAACTTGGCGCCACGTTGACGGGTTAGCTTTATCTTTGCATAGGTTGTAGATAGTGACTGATTCTACAAAACCCTGTCTCAGAATTCCGATAATATTCCAAAAACAAAAAAATTATCGTGACAAACGTGGACAATAACCGTTAACTTATTCAGATTCCATCACTTCTCACTTTCAAGGCTAATTGTGCAAAAACAAAGCGGAGTATCAAAAATCCAAGACAGGTTTTTTACACACCTTACCCGGCTATCGATTGTAGTAAACGGCTTACCAATGGCCATCACCCTCTCGTACTTACACTTTTGTACGTGAAAAGACTAAAAAAACACACATTTTTGAGCAAAACAAACACACGCAAACAGGTTTTGAAATATTCTCACAAGTTTTATAATCTTCAATTGTCGAGCTACCCAAACTTATACTACATGTCGGGTTAAAGATTCATTTCAATGGTGAAAAATCAGGTAAAAGAAAACAGTCTGCGAATGTGGGTCTCCCCCTTAAATGGCGTTGTGCAGAATTGTTTACAGCCTTTAAAATCAGATATAAAATCTTAATCGCTTGTGAACAAGTAGCCAATGCAAATTATGCAGGACTGGCTGAATATGATCTGATTTCTTGATTTTTGATAGCAGACGTGCAACACTGTTTTGAATAAGTTGCAGTGAATGCCTAGGGCAACATCTTAATTGTCTTTGACAATATGTTAAATGTCTGTACAAAATGCTCGGTGCCTAGGACAACATTAAAAATGACCAAGGACAACAGAAAGAAGGCTCAGTAAGATAATATTTTAAAATGCCTGGAACAGTATTGCGTAGGATAATATGCTGAATGCTAAGGATAACATACTTCATGCGTCAAAGGACAATATTGCGTATGCTTAGGACCACATGCTTAATGGTTTACACAGCGTTGTAAATGCCTGGGGAAGATGTTAAACACCATACAGCATTAAAAATGCCTGGAGCAACATGCTGAATGCCAATGACAACATCGTAAATTCTTTAAACAACATTGTAAATGTTTTAAATGATATGTTAAATGTTTATTACAACACGATAATGCTCAGGACAACATGATGCTAGATCACCTAAGTCAGTCACGGTCTTTTCCATTGTAGCAAGCGTTTATGACGAGCATCCTGTATTCTCGCTGAAAGACGACCATTTTTCTCCATAGAATATGGTCTGAATTTTTCTCAAAACCCTTCTTCCTGTCTACAAAAAAACTAATTATAAGGTCACAGTAATTGCTTGTATTGTTATGAAGTATTACATATCAATTGTCATGACTAATGTCCCAGCGCATCTTTGTTTAATATCTACAGCATCCACCCGTGCACTGACAACAGAGGAATCCGTGCGCAGCACTAGAAATGGTAAGTGACATTGCTATAACTACAGATCTAAAATCAAATATTCAAGCCATTTCCTTTTTGGGTTGCTACTATGTCGTTAATCGCTTCGTTTCCATCGCAAAAATTACATGACATTCCCTAACGATTTTCTGGAAGGGAAGGAAAGTAACAGTGACGTAATGACAGTAAGTTGTGGTGAATGCCTAGGACAACATCTTAATTGTCTTGGACAATATATTAAGTGCCTGTACAAAATGCTTGGTGCCTAGGACAACATTTTAAATCATGCCCGGGACAACGAAAAGAAGGTTTAGGATAACATTTTAAAATGCCTAGGACAGTATTGTCAATGAGTAGGATAATATGCTGAATGGTGAGGAGAACATCATCAATGTCTAGGACAACATTGTACATACTTAGGACAACGTGCTTAACGGCTTGTAGATGCATGGGACAACATATGAACACCAAGACAGCATTTAATGCTGAATGGCCTTGACAACATTGTCTATTCCCAAAACAACATTGCAAATGCTATAAACGACATTTTAAATGCATATCACAAAATGGTAATACTAAGGACTATATGATGCTCCATCACCTAAGTCAGTCATGGTTTTCAATTGTAGCAAGCGTTCATCAGTGATGAGCATTCTGCATTCTTCCTCGAAGACGGCCATCCTTCTGCATAAAATATTGTCTGAATTCTTCTTAAACCCCTTCTACCACTCTACCATAAGCTAATAATAAGGTCACAGTGACTGCATGCATTGTTGTTAAGTATCACTGCGGACGCCAATTCGTACCGGAGACCAACTTTGATAAGCTCCTATCAATTTCCCTCGCGATCGTCCAATATCTTTAGGAAAACACCTAAGTACTTTGGTCAGTGTTACAGTCGTGTGCAAGTCAAAGGAGATAACAAGATACCTCTAAAACTTCTGAACTTGATGATACACATTAGGTACTTTGTTTCAAAATGCTGTTACTAGCAGTAAATATTAATTTTTGTGATCAATGTCCCACCGCATCTTTGTCTAACATGTACAGAGTCCACACATGCATTTACAACAGATGAATCAGTGCGCAGCACTTCAATCGTAAAGTTACATTGCAATAGCAACATATCCAAAGTCCTAATATATATTTCAAGCTGTTTCCTGGCCGATGTGCTGAGTGGTTTTGAATAAGTTGTAGTGAATGCCTAGGATAGCATATTAATTGCCATGGACAATATGTTGTATGCCTGCACAAAATGCTTAGAGCTTTTGACAACATATTGAATAACCAAGGACAACAAAAAGAAGTCTTAGGACAACATTTTAACATGCCAAAGAAAGTATTGCAAATGTGATAATATGCTGAATGCTAAGGAGGACATGTCTAAATAAACATTGTACATGTTTAGGGCAACATGATTAATGACTCGCACAACATTGTAAATGCCTGGGACAAAATATTTAACACCGAGGCAGCATTTAAAATGCCCGAAGCACATGCTGAATGCGAATGACAACATGTAAATTCCTTAAACAACATTGTAAATGCTTTAAATGACATGTTAAATGTATATCACAACACGACAATACTAAGGACAACAAGATGCCGTATCACCTTAGTCAGTCATGGTTTCCCATCAAAGCAAGCTTTTACAGGGACGTTTTATCCTGCATTCTCGCTAAAAGACAAATACGAAATCAATATGATCTGCATTCTTCTCAAACTTCTTCTACTGTCTATCAAAAACTATGAGGTCACAGTAATTTCTTGTATTGTTATGAAGTATTAATTATTGATTGTCATGACTAATGTTCCATCGCATCTTTTTATAACATCTACAGCATCCACCCGTGCACTGACAACAGATGAATCCGTGGGCAGCACTAGAAATGGTAAGCGACGTTGCTATACCAACAGAACTAAAGTCAAATATATTTTCAAGCCATTTTCTTTCGGGGCAATAACTACGTCGATAATTGCTTAATTTAAGTCGAAGAAATCAAATCGTTGCGTGTATGAGCCAGGAACGTCATTCACAAAGCGTGTATGGCACCATGCAAATGTTAGACATCGACAGTAGAAGATCTGCTACTATAAAACAATATATTGCCTATTGGCTGCTGTAAACTGAGTGCACCTTCAGAAGTTAACCGAAGGGTCCGACCACGAGTACGAATACGAATTGCTCTTTTAAATGGCTTTGTGCAGAATTGTTTACAACCTTTAAGGTCAGATATAAAATCTTAATCGCTTGTGAACAAGTAGCCAATGCAAGTTACACAGAACTGGCAGAAAATGATCTGATTTTTCTGTTTTTGATAGCGCACGTGCTGTGCAGTTTTGAATACGTTGTAGTGAATGCCTTGGAAAACATATTAATTGCCTGGGACAATATGTTGAATGCCTGCCCAAAATGCTTGGTCCGTAGGACAACATTATTGTCAATAGCCAAGGACGACAGAAAAAAGGCGTAGGCTAACATTGTAAAATGCCTAGGACAGTATTGTATATGTGTAGGATAATGTGCTGAATGCTAAGGAGAACATACTTAATGCCTGGGACAACATTGTACATGCTTAGGACAACATGATAAATGGCTTGCAAAGCATTGGTAATGCCGGGGACAAATTTTAAACAACAGAAAACATTTAAACCCGGAGAAATATGTTGAATGCGAATTACAACACTGTTAATTCCTTAAACAACATTTTAATGCTTTAAATGACATGTTAAATGTATATGACAATATGATAATGCTCAGGACAACATGATGCTGGATTACCTAAGTTAGTCATGGTTTACCATTGTAGCAAGCGTTTATCGGTGACAAATGCCCTGCATACTCGCTAAAAGTCGGCCATATTTGTGCTTAGAATATGGTCTGAAATCCTCTGTCTACCAAAAAGATCACAGTAATGTCTTGTATTTTTATGAAGTATTAAATATCGATTGTCGTGACTAATGTCCCATCGTATCTCTGTTTAACATCTATATACAGCATCCATCCAAGCATGGACAACAGATGAATCTGTGAGCCATACTACAAATGGTGAGCGACATTGCTATAGCAACAGATCTAAAGTCAAACATATTTTAAATGCATTTCCTTTTGTTGTAGTTACTATGAATGTCAATAATTGCTTCTTTTCCACAGCAAAAGTTATATGATATTCCTGATGATTTTCTGTAAGGAAAATGCAAGTGACATGATGATAGTATCACCAGGAGTCGAAGAAAAATATAAGGGAATGTAAATATGCTTATGTTATTAATCGTTTCAAATCGTTGTTAGTTTTAGCGAGGAACGGCGTGTACTGTGCAAATGTTGGACCTAGACAGCGGAAAGGTCCGACCATGCTATTGTCTCACACACAAACTGTAAAATACACATAATTAATAATCCTTACATGTACGCTGTTCTGGCAAACTTCCTTTTTCAGAATCAACTACTACATACCCAACGACAGCAAAGCGTAAGTGAAGTATATCATTAGCAAATTTAGAAACTTAATTAGCTAAAAAACTTGTCTTTTACTTTTGATTTCGTTGACCTACGGCTCTCAAGGCAAACTAACAAAATTCGATCTAAATACGTTTAATTCCATGCCTCATTGTAGCGGGTACATAATCTGTTCACTTTGCAATTCAATATACGTGTCATTCATTGAGAGTACCGTGCTCAATGCATCATATCAACACAAGTAAAAAGAAATCATATTCACAATATATCAATTGCTCAAGTTCCATGTCCTTGCCATCTTAGGATCGTCAATGAATACAACTTCATAACCATATTTAGTTGTGCAATTTTAGACAGTTGGTCGGTCGTAAGTTAGACATGTAAAATCTGTCACCGTGTCTGCATTGATTTTCGAGATATATTCAAAATGCTTTTATAAGAGTTTTGATTTGTCGGCATAAATATTGAGCAAACAAAGATGACCTTTCTTGGAAATGCCGTGCCATAGTAGAGAACTTTTCTTCATTCTTCTGGATTCCACAAAAAATGCCATCATTACTGTAAAGCAACGACAAAGGTTGCCTGAATTGATATACCTCCCCAATATCCTAAATACTAATTTAAGATGCACACATATGGCTGTAATGCTTGGGTATTCATGTTAACTTGTCGTTTCTCCCTTGAAACTGTGAAATTGGATGATGATGATGATGATGATGATTAGGACGGTTCTCTGTTATACAGGATAAGGTACATGAGTCCTATGCAAGTTTCGTTTCAGATCACATAGAATAGAATTCTTCAGCTATTTAAGTTTACCTTTCGCCGATCCAACTTTTCTCATTGAATTCATGTCGTAGGGTATAGACTATTTCGGCAATGTCGACATTCATCAAATCAAAAAGAGGCAATTTTGAAAGGTATAGTTTCTAGGAAGTCGAGATTCCTTCTCAGGGACTTTTGTAACATGAATCTTTTCATCTTTTAGCCTAGAGTATATTTTACACACATTCAACATTTTACCTTCTTACCTTCTTAATTTTACATGTACATGATCCTGTGATCTGTAACCAACTTTTACATATCGTGGTATCTATATTGTATGTAAAGAGGACGCGGTGTTTTTAAGAAGAAGGCATATTTTGACCCATTTCATGTCCACCCTTTATATTAATGATGTATCTCAGTCATTACATAGTTAAATTGTTAAATGACTTAGTTTACGAATTTCAGCATCAACAAATGATGCAGAATCGATACTCGATAGGATGAGACAGATACTGTCACTTTATTACATACATGCACAGTATCCTTCGAGTCATTGTGTGTCTATTTAGCCTTATTTGGTAGCTGTACATCTCTATAAATACACTCTGATGAATTACTTTACACTGTACAGGGTCAGGGATATTGAAACCAGAGATCAATTCCTTTTATCATGTACCACTTTTATTTCTCCTAGCTCAAGAAAATGTAATCATGAAGTATTCGATAATCGGTGCCGCTTTTTTTTTGGAGCTCTTCTGGTGGGATGGCTGGGATACAGTTGTTGCACGGGCAGCGAATGTTGTAATTGTTGTAATTAGATGTAGAATGTTAACACAACTAAAGGTGTCGACGCTTAGGACCTGTCGCATGTGTTCAGTTTGATCACATTGGACGCGCTATTCGTATTGAACTACAAAACCAATGTATTCAGAAATATAATGGATGTGGTCAACCATTGACCGTTGTCATTGTAACACCGATTTCAAAGATATTTTAAGACGTTTGTTTATCCAGAAAACATTATCTATATGCGTGAATTATGTCAAAATGTCTTTTGCGTTTGTCTGCTACAATAAGCTCATCTAAAACCAAACAAACAAAGTATTTTGTTTGACTCGTACATATGTGTGAGTGAACACTTATTGCAATCAAGTGTACATGTTGGTCTTTCTAACAGTTTTTTTCTTGATTATCGTAAAAGTCTTTAAATTGTTTTATTTCAATAAAATAGTGAGGGTAAAAACCTTGCAGAACACTATTGTTAGATTTGTGAATGTTTGCATTGTAAGGGATTGGTCAGTTTCTTCGGCAGGGGTAGGCGTGGATTATTTTTTGCCGACGTCAAAAAGTGGCTGACCCCCCCCCCCCCCTCCCCATTCCAACTTTCGAAAATAGGGTGATCCCCTGTGGACGACAAAGGTAAAACAAAAGATGGAATATTAATTCTATATATATAATATATATATATATATATATATATATATATATATATATATATATATATATCTGACACAAAGCTGTCGGTTATATATACCATTTTAGATCCTCATTGCTAAACAGCCATTGGGACGACTCCAAAGTCTAATCTCCCTCTACCAGCTCTATTGTGCCATCTCTCTAGTAAATATACAACTTTGATCGTTTCCAAATCTGCATATCGTAATGAATGCTTTCGACTTGTTATTTCAATTACAGAATGTACCAGAAGAATGTAAAAGATGTCCAAAACTAAACAAAAGATTGTCACTTTTCTATAAATGCAGATCTTGTTGACAAAGCTAATGATTAGGCCTATATCAAAGCAATACACCACTGTGCATTTTCAGTATTGTCCGATGGAATGTAGTATCTTTAAACATCAAGGGTTAAAACTAGATTCAATGTTGTAAAATATATAACAATAGCAAGTTTATGTCTAAGATTTCTGTCTTGACCATTCAAGAAACACTAGATATTACGTGGATATCATCGTACACCAAACTTTGGAAGGGTGTAGTGATACTTGTAGTGCAAGCTGGGGATGCTGTGGGAAGTCTACAGAGGCAGTAACTGAGGACCTAGGAGGAGGTCACATGTTTTTATAGTGTATATTAAGGACCCCCACACAGTGACAGAAAGATTCCTTTCTAGGTTCGTCGTTGAGTAAGAATCAATAAGGCTAATTGTTGTGTTGAAGGTAAGTATTATTTACAGAAATTAAAACCGGGGGGAATTCCTGACTAGAATCATTCGCCATCAAGCTGTATATATCTTGACAGACAATAAATCAGTGTACAGTCTCTCCAGTAATTTGCATATACGTTCATCGTATGTTTTGTGCATTTTTATTTCGAAATACGATATTAACTGTGGCAAGTGTCACGTCAAAAGAAAGTTCAAGAGACCTCTACTGAGAAGTACTTTTGAAGAAAGATATTTCATGTATTAAAATTGAATACCTTATCATATGTTTGCAAAACCATGAAAATGCACATCGTTAGTATGCCAGTATTCATTAAATCGTGCAGAATATCGTCTTATTGATGTTTTCTATGGGGTAACTGGATTACCTTAGCTCTATTTCATTGGTTGTATTTTCTCCGTTGTATCAAAGTCTATAATTTGTTCAACCAAAATTTGAAAGTGAGACTTGAAAAATTGGAAATTATTCAGAGTATACTAGTCTTAAGCTGAGGCTGTTTGTGTAGTTGATTGGCCATTTTGAAATGATCAATCAATGTCAATGATATCCAAGCAATGACTTACAAGCTTCCAAGACGATACACATTGCCAGTCGACGATAGCTGCAGAATATCGCGCTTAACTTTAATCATGAAAGCTGTCAACACAACAGCTGTTAAGTCTTTCCCTTTCCAACAGTCCGTCAGTTTCAATCCATATGACATCACTTCATTACAATGAACTGTTCAAGCTGATATAATGAAGTATTAGAAAGAAAGATAAACACACGCACAAAGACGAATGAATGCGAAGGCAAACAAGTTTGCAAACTTCGTCTTTTAAGGGAGGTGACGAACAACGCGGCCTCGTCATGAAAATCATCGAAATTGTACTTCTTCCACTTGCTTTCAACATCTTCATCTCCGTCTGCTGCTGGTATCTTCCTTGTTACAGCGGCATCCTACGCAGGATGATATGTAGATTTTTACAATGCATATAGAGTATGTCCATTCTTACGCTGCCATCTATATTCAACACAGTGGTATCGATCAACGCATAGTCACTCGATGTCAAATTTTGACATCATTCCTTTGTTTTAATTTAGCAATTTCATCTGTTTATATATCTTGTGCTGCAAAATGTTCGTTTACGCACTCTACTAGGGACCAAAACATTTTTGGATGGACAAGAAAAATGATGAGAAAGAGTGTTGTTCCATCTTTATTTTGTAGATAACTCTCATAGAAATATGCCATACCCTTTGATTTTATGCAGTTTTTACGGCTTTCAGAAAATATACTGCGTATAGTTATTTCCTGTAGTTAAAGAGTTCGGAAAAAATTCTTTCACAATTGACTGTTAGACTGTATGATGAAAATGAGTGTTGCTGACAAGATGAGGAAGTTATACGATGATATGTTTATCAAAAACACAAAGGAAAACTGCTGAGTCAGCATTTTTGGAAGGTATTTTCTGAACAAAGGAATATTCTTGGCTTCTATTCAGGAAAAACGAAAGTGTATCATCACATCGATAGAGCTCGCTGTTCGTAAAGTGCCAAAATGTGAACAACAGGGCTTGGTGTGGAGTTAACCTGGCAAGTCGTGCTTGCATGCTCTCTCTTCGCGAGAATGAAAAATTACCCAAAAATAATAAGTCAGGGAATGTGATTATGAAAATTGATCAATCAACCGCTTATGTCGAGAATAGCAAAGGTGGAAAAACAGTGACAAGAGATTAGGTATTGGAAATGGTAAAAAGCAGGGAAATAGGAGACGGAAATGTTGCTGGACTTTATCAAGGGGTAATTGGTGAACCCAGAATGTTGTTCGTTACCAATATACCAAAGAAAATCTGTCAAAGACATGATGAGAATCGGACACTGGAGAGACACCAACATTCAATTCGTATCAAGTGCTATAGAAGACGAAATTGATGATTGTTCGACAGTTTGATGATACAGCTGAACGAATAAGTTGCAACAGATTATTTAAGTTCAAAAACTATTAAATACACCCATGTAACAGATAATACATAATACATCCCAAGCAAAGTTGTATACTAAGCCTGAAGCAAAAGAGATTGAAAGCATGATGCAACTGAATTTCTAGGTACATTTTCAGGTCTGGTAAGACTTGATGGTAAAGGATGCCCCTTCAACTCATTTTGACAGCTAAACTGAGCTATTATGTTATTTTCACTATTATTCAAAACACTGTTTGTATATTTTTCGTCTGTTTTACTTATTTACATTTATGTAGACATAACACTTCATGTTGATGTTGACATATCTGTCAGATTAATCATTAGTGAATGTTTTTTCTTCCCTTTTGAGAAGTGATTTCAGCTCCTTATGTTTCAACCTTTACATTATGTCACATTTCATTATAAAAGGTGTGAGTGTAAGCTCAGTGTGGCAGATGTATTTCAGTAAACAGGTAAAGGGATTGAATAATAAAATGTGAACATATAAACATGCTTGACAGTTACAAATTTTGGTTTATTAATATTAGTAACCAGAAATGTCTTTAAAACGGCAGACTAGAGAGTGCCTTTAATTTGAAAATATACAAAAAAATAATACTATTGTACAATTGTGAATATTTCAATATGGAAAAAAGTCCTCAAACTAGAGGCGCTTCTATTGCTTTTAAATACTGGACATGGATGTGTGGAATTACTGAAATGCATCTGTTCCTTCTGTAGTACCGTCGTTCGTGTGTCACTTTTGTTGCGTCTGACTCTCATCTTCGTCAGTATTATGACAAAGTGTCATGACACATATTGTCAAGGTGGCATTAGAACATAATAAATTATTGTAGTGGAGTTATACAGCCAATATAGCGTTGCGTACGGTACGATGCTGTATGTTACCGGTATTATGCGGCCTTCCACCACAGCCCTGCTGACTGCCATCGGCAAAACCAGCAATGCATGGTCAAGGGCCAAGTGGCCGGCCGTGTTTTGCATGAATGTATCTGATGGCGCGGCGAGCCACTGGGCCATTGGCTGTGCATCGCCAGCAAACTAACGGTCTTGGACGTAACAAGAGCAATTTTGTTTGCAGTCCGTGAGCGGTTGAGTTATAAGGGTAGGTATAGATCGGAATCGAGCTGATTTTTGTCGAAAGTAGTTAGAAAAGTATTTTTCGTGCAGCGGTCGCCGGTTTTTGCCTATGGCAGTCAGCAGGGCTGTGGTGGGAGGCAGTATAACGCCGGGAACACTGCATCGTACGAAGGGCAACCACAGACAAAGCTTTTAATAAGTCACTATGTACATACCTCGTCAGCTACCTCAGAGATCCACAAAACCCGAACATTCCTCTCGTTCGATCACCATCATTACGATATGTCTTCAGTCGCCCGCGGAATTCGAAGTCTTATGAGCCTGATCTTGGTAATGAATATAGCGGTACATTTGCTGCCATGCCAGACAAAAGGAGGTAAATGCTATCACGATTTGTAGATTAACAGAGCATCTAAGTTCGTGAAATTTTGAGACTATGGTGTAATCTGTCCTCCAATACAATAATTCGACAAACCCTAAGCTCATCAACGCCAGACATTCTTAACAGTTCACTGAGATAAATGTCATTGCCATTGGCAAAAGCCTTGCCTTTCTGAGTTCAAATCATGCACTAAGAGCATTTTCGATATTATTACGCCATTAGTTTACATTCACACGGCTCTACTGATAATTCTATATCGTGCGGAAGAATATCTTATCTACAGTGCGTGAATTGAAATAAGGTACAAAGGTGATGAAGATGACGTATTCTCCTCTTCCACCCTATTAGTTTTGATCTATGCATGAATTCAATTCCCTTTTACTGAAGTTGGATTCGCAGAGAGATATTTTGGTTGTAGATTAGAATACTTCTATAAGTTTAAACAGTTAACTTATTTTGATGGTAAGAAACATTTGCAAGAACTACACGTGAGGCTGAATAAAGATGTGAATTTCAGTCAAGAAAAATATCTCTGACAAAGACTGAAACTGTCAATACTTTGATCCGCACTTTAGTAATAGAGAGTTCAGGATTGCGACCTTAGCGAGAACGCAACGCAGAGTGACAACATTTTACACTGTTTAAGACGTGCCAACTCACATACCCGACTCACACAATCACATAGACTGTCAGACTGTGCTTTTAGTAGATATCGGTCAAAAGTACAGATAAAAACGTTATTTACATAAAATTGTTGCAAAACTACCCCTGCAAAGGTATTCAAAAAGGTGGACCACATAAACAGGTGATACAAGAAAGCAACTATTATTGTCGTTTTTAACGTGCACTTTTCAGAGCTAATTTCAAGGTAAATAATCTTTGTTAATGTTGATCTTACTCATGGTATGGAAAATGTGTGTTAATTAACTCTAGACAAACTGACACGCATTTTGTCCTATTTGCGTTGTGGACGTATCGATCGAAGGTCATGTGAACACTTGATATGAGGACGACACAAATGATGTTACTGACCTTTTGACAGGTTTGAAAATCCGACATGTTTCATGGGTGGCATCATAATGCAATGTGGACAGTGTTTAAATTAGCGTTTCCGTGTTCATTGGATGTCCAAAGGTATATTCACAACGCAGTAGGCTGAACCTGATGTAGTGCAGCATTGATGTTAAAGAGTGCAGTAGGGTTACGAGAACGCGTGCCACATGTAGTGTCATTGTTACGACCCTGTAAATGTAGTCTACTATGATATATAATCAATGCTATGACATTACCTGAGCTATAAGAGAATGCCATGTGTCTTAGCATGGCCCGAAGACTGTCCTCCGAATCAGTTTGTCAAATCATTTTGTGAAGTACGTCCTGACCTGCAGCCAGGAGAACTTGGATAGCCATCTAACCTAATCATTGCCATATTCATCATCAGAAATCAGAGTTACTGTAGCTAATTTCAATGGGAGCTTCATCACCTTCACCAGAAAATTTCATCATTTCCTATACGGTCATACTCTTCCTCCTCCCCCTCTTCGATTTCTACGCCATCGTCCTCAGTCACAAATTAATTAAATTCTTTAATTTCTGTGATATCATCAGATCAGTGAGGACATTGTAAAGTCCTCTCTTATTTGTGAAGTTTCTACATGTGCACTTTGAGGCACCGTGTTTGTCCCTTTTGAAGTACCGACAAATACGATGAATGCAGCCAGTCGTGCATCCACACATTTTGTGTATTCATTAACAGTTTGTTGTACTCTCAATAATTTCATTGCGTTCCATGAGACATAAACTACAGCATACATAACTTTAAACCAATATTCACTGTAATCAGGAAGCTCTATATATGATCTATGTGAATGGTTCCAAATTTTGAAAAGTAGATTTTAGCCAATGTGGGGGAATGCTGTAGGGTTTAGAACACACTCATTCTCCCTTTGTGTTCTACAGGGAACTGTATACTTTAGTTTTCAATCCGAAGAGAGTGAAGGTCTTGATCATATTGACAGCCAGCCCTACATTTCATATCTACAAACATATCATCAGGACTTGAAAAGTCATTAGTAAAATTCACTATGGCGCCGTTTGAAATATATAATTTCAACCAATCGATAGAAAGCCAGGAGACTGTCCTGATAATCACTTTATGGAATACATCATGCAGCATCCACTGATTTACCAGTGATAAAATTTGCATGTTGAAAGAATGTATTTCATAATCTGGCTTTCCAAAACCCATAAAAAGGATGCTAAATCACATCCTGAAGTATTGAATATACACTGTTTACTCAATGTGTATATGTGTGATATGTGTAATGTCAGCAAAAGCGGGATCTTTAATTTATAATTGCTTCGTGTAATTTGGTTAAACTTACGGATGACAAATCAGAAAAAAACGAGCATTCAGCTAAATGATGGTTTCTTTTCTTTTGTTTTCATTTCATTCTCATGAAAATAGTAAAAATGACCTGATGACATACAGGGCAACCCTATAATATATACGTCTATATCTGGCGAAAATGCTTTGAATTTTGATTGGCAGGCTTTTATGTCATGAAGCTAAACCCTTGTATTGGTTTCTTTATGATTATCATAAAATGAATACCACCCTCTTAAGGTAGAATGCACCTCGGGGACAGAAATTCAGGCCTTCAAATTTTATCAATTTTCTTCTGACCTACCACTTGTGGGGGCTCATTTTGAAGCTCTTTGCGAAAGAAAAGTTTTCACCGTCTTAGTTTTTCGAAACTCGAAAATTTTATTATTTCTCATAGAGTTAACACAGGGATGGCGGCCATTTTGGATTTCAAATGTCGAGATATTACAAGTTATTTGTCTCTCTAGTACCAAAGTTTGCACATTGACCCCTGATTTTTATTCTTGCTTTGGTAAGAGAATGGTTGAAAGTTTCACAGAGGAAAGTTTGAGCAAAAGTTTAAGTCATTCACTTTCGAGGTGCATATTACCTTAACATAAATCTGACTCACTTGCGGTGGAACACGGTTTTCCTTGCCTTGCGCCAACTGTGAAGCCTGTCACATTTCATCAGCTGCAATAGCTAAAGTAGAAACCTTGTCTGATTGATTTTATTTCTGAAAGCATCTGTGCTTGCGATTCACGACAATGTGGTAGAAGTTTATTAATTTTTGTTCTGTATCATAAAACAGTTCATGCAATACTCCCTTTGTGTTTACTCCAAATCTCATATCAGGTATTCCATACACTGGAGAAATACTACCACCAGATTTGATAGTAGAGTAGGTTATACGACGACCACATATTCATTTCAAATTTTATAAATTCAGTCGCTTTACCTTTACAGTGTTTCAATAGTTTTCAAAGACCATATATTTCGCACAACATTTTGACAAATTTTTCCTTCACTTCCTTCAATAAGAAAGACTCTTCATTTAAGGGTTTATCTTCCACACAACAGGCAATTTTACTGAAAGTCATGCATTTCCTCAACATTATTGTAGGCAACAAGCTGATTTACTTTTCCTTATACCATCTGTCAAATTTTTGGAGAAGCACTATCAGAAACTGCACCCTGGTCTTGTCTTATTGTATCCATGCTTTTTTACAATCTCATATAACAAGAGCAAGACATATAAATGTCTCCATGCTATTAATTTACAGTAAGCCCCCTCTTCCCTCAGATGATCAAGCAGAACATGTGGATTAAATGGGTGTCTTGAATCTCAATTTTGATTTTCTGACAATCTAGAAATTAATGTGCACTCTATTTCTTTTGTGCCTAATTTCAAGGTGTGCATCACGAAGGGAAACAGACTTTGGGATAAGTGTCAATTCTGTGACTAATGCCTTTAGAAACCAACCTTAAATAGTGATAAATCATCGGCATTAGTTAATGTGCTCGATATGTCTTTAAAATAACGTATATCAGTACTTTTCTCTTCCTATCAGTGCGCTCACATGGAGGTGATACTGAACTGCTAAAACTTTTGAACTATTACTCTCCAAGTTTTTCACATGCTGTGCAAATGCAGTCTGTATCAGACAATCCATATTATTCAAGTAGCGACCCTTTGAAAAACCATACTTTCTTTCCTGCTGATACCATACAGAGGTTGATTCACAATTACATTGAGTACATGCCACATTTTTATTTCCAAGATGACATTTTTCAGCCAATGATTTCACACCTCCAAAATCAGTAATGCTCACGGTAATTAACACTGAAAGAGGCAGTGGACCCGCAGCCGCCAGAGGAGATATAGTGTTTGTAATACTTTTCTACCTTTCACTTAAATTGTCAAGTGTAGGATAAATCAACTTTTTTGATTAGAAATCAGCTTCTCTATCATTACTGTATTTGGAACTTTTCATTAAACTGTGGAATTTACTCCAATGAACACTTACAAAACTGACAAATATCTGTTTTCAGGGGTAATTCTTGGTTTTGTCTTTTTGTTTAAGAACCGTCTCATATTGTCGCATTAGTTCTAGAAACGAAAGTCCATCGTTTAGATGAAAACCCCCTCCCCCTTAACGAAAGTTCAAAAGTGCGAAATGTTACTGTCTGCGTAAGAAAACAATATACTTAGAATTATGCGTCTCGTGAAGACTGCAGTATTCAGTGCTGTTTCGTCAACACAGCGAGAGTGAAATGACCAAGTGTGGTTAGAACAGGTAGACACTTATAGCACATTTAGAAAGTGATACTTTTCAGCTCACGTGTTCACACATGTGGGCTAATGTTATAGCGGTGTCTGTCTATCTGTCCGCCTGTGTCTGTGTCTGTCTGTCTGTCTGTTTGTCTGTTTACACGATAACTGAAAAACGCCAGAACAGATTCAAATCAGATTTGGTAGACAGGTACCATATGCTACTTGCAAGAACTGATTAGATTTTGGTTAGTGTGGCTTGCATATTAATGAAAATATGACGTATCATTCTTTCATACAATGGTTTCCCTATGGAGACAGTAATGACAGTGTCGACATATACAAAGAATACTGCACAAAAGTTCATGAAACATTTCACATATGACAATCTCAGAACATTTTGATGGTACTGTGAGTGTCATATCAATTATCTGCTCCTTTGCATATTTAATGAACTTTTGTATTTAGTGACATAATTCTGAAATTCCTGCACCAAGTTTGATGATACATGCAACAAATATCGATCTGATATCTATCTAATTGTAATGAGAAGCATTGGGCAGTGTCAAGTTAATAAATAGCTGAATTGCATATTTTATGAAGTTTTATAATTAGTCATATAACTCCGAAATACTGCACCAAATGATGAAATCTGTTGCAGATACTGACCCGACAGATATCTAACTGTGGTGTAAATCATTCAGTAGTGTGAAGTTAATTAAGGGTTTATTTGCATATTTAGGGAACTTTGTAATTAGGTATATAACACTGAGATAACGGCTCCCAATTCGTTGAAATCTGCTACAGATATTGATCTGATAAATATCTATTGGTTCCATAAAACATTGAGCATTGTCAACTTAATTAAGGGTTCATTTCCATATTAAATGAACTTTGTAATTAGTGATATTTATCCAAAATTACAGCATTAAATTTGATGAAACGTGCACACATTTTGATCTGGTTAATATCTCATTGTACTGAGAAGCATTGAGCATTGTCACGTTAATAAATAGCTCATTTACGTATTTTATGAAGTTTTGTAATTAGGCATATAATTCCGAAATAAATGCACCTAATGTGTTGAAATCTGCTGCAGATACTGACCCAACAGATATTTGACTGTGTTGTATTGCACAAAGTAGTGTGAAGTTAATGAAAGGTTCATTTACATGTTTAATAAACTTTTAATAAGGTATAACTCTTAAATCACCGCACCAAATTTGGTGATACCTGCTACACATACTGATCTGATAAATATCTAATTGTGCTATGAACCATTGAACAGTGTCAAGCTAATTATGGGTTCATTTGCATATTCAATGAATTTTGCAATCAGTGATATTACTTTAAATTACAGCATTAAATGTAATGAAACGTGTTACAAATGTTGATCTGATAGATATCTCATTGTCTCATGAAGCATTGAGCAGTGTCACATTAATAAGCAGCATATTTGCATTTTAAATAAATGTTAGTTATAAGTGATTGAACTCTGCGATTACTGAGCTAAAGTTGATTAAACCTGCTACATAACATATATCTTATTGTTTTTTGTTGTAAAACACGTGAGCGCATTCTGAATGTTCTCTCGTGTTTTATAAGTTTATAATTTAATGAATAAAAAGGTTTAGGACACAATGTTACTGTCGGTAAATTGTATTTAGGACACCGACGAGCTAGAGACGGCTACTGCAAAATTGTTGGCACGAACGTGCAGTTTTTTAATTTTTAGCTCACGTGTTCTCACGTGAGCTTATATCGCAGCGATGTCTGTCTGTCTGTCTCTGTCTGTCTCTGTCTGTCTGTCTGTCTGTCTGTCTCTCTCTCTCTCTCTCTCTCTCTCTCTCTGTCTCTGTCAGAGTGCTCGTTATCTTAAAAAACGGCTCATCAGATCAAAATCAAATCTGGTACATAGATTCAGTTTGAAAATGCCAAGAACTGATTAGTTTTTTTCGGGTGTTGCTTGCTTACTTTTTGCTCATTTGCATAATTAATGATTGTAGAAAAAAAAAGATATACATTGAGAACACCTTCACAAAATTTGATGAGGTTTGCTACAAATGTTGATCACATCAAGATATATCAGCTGTAAAAGTTATTTAGGGGTGGCATGAAATATAATTGCTAATTTGCATATTAATTAAACTGATAACGGTTATATATCTGAATTTCTTCGATCAAACGTGACAAAACTTGGTATGTATATTGAAGATACTATGATTTAACATAATTGAAAGCCATTAAGCATTTCCAACGCCTAATTTGCATATTTAATGAACTTTTGAAATTAGAGATATATATATTTGAATTTACATGACCGAAATCGATGAAACTTGCTATGTACAATAAAGATACTCTGACATAATATTATTGAAAGGCATTAAGCATTTTTATTTCAGCCAATTCCATATTTACATATTAAATGAACTTTCCGAATTAGAGATATCTGAATTGACTTGGCCAAAGTTGATGAATCTTGCTACATATATTAAAGATTCTATAATACAACATTCTTGAAAGTCATTCAGCATTTTTACTTCAGCAAAGTCCTTATTTGAATATTTTATGAAATTTTCTAATTAGGGGTATTTATCTGAATTTAATAAGGTTTAGGACACAATGTTACTGTCGGTAAATTGTATTTAGGACATGGACGAGCTAGAGACGGCTACTGCAAAATTGTTGGCACGAACATGCAGTTTTTTAATTTTTAGCTCACGTGTTTACACGTGAGCTTATATCGCAGCGATGTCTGTCTGTCTGTCTGTCTGTCTGTCTGTCTGTCTCTCTCTCTCTCTCTCTCTCTCTCTCTCTCTGTGTCAGAGTGCTCGTTATCTTAAAAAACGGCTCATCAGATCAAAATCAAATATGGTACATAGATTCAGTTTGAAAATGCAAAGAACTGATTAGTTTTTTTCGGGTGTTGCTTGCTAACTTTTTGCTCATTTGCATAATTAATGGTTTTAGAAAAAAAAGATATACACTGAGAACGCCTTCACAAAATTTGATGAGGTTTGCTACAAATGTTGATCACATCAAGATATATCAGCTGTAAAAGTTATTTAGGGATGACATGAAAGATAATTGCTAATTTGCATATTAATTAAACTGATAACGGTTATATATCTGAATTTCTTCGATCAAACATGACAAAACTTGGTATGTATATTGAAGATACTGTGATTTAACATAATTGAAAGCCATTAACCATTTTTACTTCATCCAACGCCTAATTTGCATATTTAATGAACTTTTGAAATTAGAGATATATATATTTGAATTTACATGACCGAAATTGATGAAACTTGCTATGTACATCAAAGATACTCTGATATAACATTATTGAAAGGTATTAAGCATTTTTATTTCAGCCAATTCCATATTTACATATTGAATGAACTTTCCGAATTAGAGATATCTGAATTGACTTGGCCAAAGTTGATGAATCTTGCTACATATATTAAAGATTCTATAATACAACATTCTTGAAAGTCATTCAGCATTTTTACTTCAGCCAAGTCCTTATTTGAATATTTTATGAACTTTTCTAATTAGGAGTATTTATCTGAATTGACTTGACCAAAGTCGACGAAACTTGCTATGTACATTAAAGAGACTATGCAAGAACATTATTGAAAGTCATTAAGCATTATTACTTCAGCCAATTCCTTAATTGCATATTTAATGAACTTTCAAAATCAGTGATATTTATCTGTATTGACTAGATCGAAGTTGACGTCAAAATCAGTGATATTTATCTGTATTGACTAGATCGAAGTTGACGAAACTTACTTTGTACATTAAAGATACTATGATACAACATTATTGAAAATTTTTAGGCATTTTTACTTCAGCCAATTCCTAATTTGTATGTTTAATGAACTTTCCTAATTAGGGATATATACTTGGATTTACTTGATCAAAGTTGGCAAAACATGCTATATATTGATGATTATTATACATCTACCATCGAGAACAATAGAATTTAGCGTGCGCTAAAAAAGCCGTACGGAACTCGCGCCCGTTCCGTACGGCACGGTTTCAAGGCGCCCCATTCCCTGCGGCTGTATCTGCGCGTTCACTGTAGAACGGTTTCAAGGGACCCCTTGGACGAGTGCCAGAACAAGTCTCGCGCGCGCTCTGTACGTACGTATGTGTGTAGTGCACACACTCCAAAACTTGCAGAAACGGGTCCGAGGTAGCGTTCCACACTGGCGCGATAAAATCGGAAGAAAAATCGTTGACATTGCACGAAAACGGTCACTACTCCGACATTTTGATGCCCCGATCAGGAATGTAAGATGTATAATAATAAGGTTATTATGAAAATACCGCAAAGGATGCACTCGGACATTGGCGCCTCGCATCGCCCTCCGCTTCGCGTCGGGCGATACGCTGCGCCAATGTCCTCGTGCATCCTTTGCGGTATTTTCGTAATAACCTCATATTATTATACACCTACTGCCGTAACCTATTGCAGTTTGACCGTCCAATAACTTTCCGTATTTTGTATAGTACGCGAAGTCCCGAATACGGGAGACGCGCGACGCGCCTATTTGACCTTTGACCTAGCGATTATCGGATGTAAACAAACTATTTTACGGTGAGTTATAGACATAATAACAACTTCCACCAAAATGTATTCGTAGTATAAGGTTTTAAACACGCTAAACACAAAACTGAGTCTAAATGCAATTGATTTTTATTTTAAAAAAACTAATTAAATTGAAAACATTCAGCGAAGTTTGCTTGTACTGCACTGAAAATTAATTGGCTTTGTGCCAACCCAAGGGACTTGTGCGTAGATTGCGCACGTTCCACTCATATCGCGCGTGCCGCATCCTCTAAATTTACCATAGAATTAGTTTATACGGACGACTAATGGAGGGAGATGTATAATAATAGGGTTATACACAAAATACGGCCCTATATGGACTCGGGCTCAGTGAGTGACGAATTGGACTCGCCTTCGGCTCGTCCAATACGTCACTCACTGAGCCCTCGTCCATACAGGGCCGTATTTTGTGAATAACCCGATATTATACCACGTAATACCAATATTGAAAGTAATTTTGCATTTTCATATCAGCTTATTTATAATTCGCATTTCTAATTAGCTTTTACAGTTTGGTATATATAGCTTGAAGGACTTGACCAAAGGCAATTACACTTGCTATATAAAGTTGTTATACAAGGAATGACAGCAGTCAAAGAAATTAATTATTTTTATTTCACCTAATTGCATATTTAAATACTTAATGACCGTTAAAATTAATCTATGGTGAATATTGTTCGTTATATTGATCATAACACTTTCAATGAAGTTGCAAACATGTGGCAAAGGTTAAAATTTACGCATAACCTTATTATATAATGAAACCTGAGCATTTTCTGCTCATATCTGGTTACACACAAGGAACTTGTGATCACAAAAATGAAAGTGCGAAAGTGAAGTTTACTATTGAATGAAGGTCAAACCCCCTTTTAACATAAACGAATGTCGTGACGTAGAACGACCAGAGAAGCCCGTATTTGTGTACTTTTGGCTTGTGCATGAGATAACAAGATGTAATCGAGTTTTCACAGTACAAGTAACTGCACCTAGTACAATGTTCCATCCCTTATGTAAATTTAACAAAAAAGTATGTATGTTGTTGTGAAAACGTACTTTTTAAACACTTTTCAGCTATGGTGTCAACAACAGAGGAAATAGCCAACACGAGATTCGAAGGTAAGAATGATGAATTTGAAACAAATGACAAGTGTAAAATCCTTCGTTTATGTTAAGCGGGTGAACATATTATTATTGTCTTCATTCAAGGAGAGGCTAGGAAGTTTAGACCATTGGAAGGAAGACATAAACGTTTGTGTTGTTCGCTATAGAAAGCTACAACTGACTGAAGTAATCTAACATCATCATGTATTGAGTATTATCATGTTGTGACGAACTTTCAACATATCGTTCATTACTAATAGTATTAAACTTGTCAAGTTAAACAAAAATAACCACAGTAGTGTCAAGAGACTCTATACCTTCATAACCATGCGGAAATGGGGTAAGCCTAATTTAAGCGCCATGGGCCACGTGCCACGTGCCGCGGGCCAAATTTCACGATTCACGATCGGCAGCTCAAGCGAGAAATAGATACATCTTTACTCCAATTTCATTTATTAATTCATTTCCACGGATAAATCAACATTCGGGCTTCAACGGCGCTTTCTATATGCAAGAGCTTGTGACTGGCGAATGTGTGTTTACGAATTCTATATGCGGTTAGGTAATCGGCAGAAATTAAACGGAGGGAGGGCCAGTATTTTTCAATATTACACTGCGCTTAAAATTGTGACATTAAAAATTGATCAATCAAAATTCTGTACACTTATTTTGTAGACCATATGGTAACGTTGCTACATTTCATATATCAAGGTCTTAAGCCATATTAATATTAAGAAGATGTTTAAAATAGTATTTTTTGAGAATTTCTCTGACCTTTGACCTGCCCTATACCTCTGCAGCTAAGCTGTGGCTTTAACTTACCCTACATAAGTCAAAGACGGCTAATGTCTACTGAACTGCGGCTGGTATGGGCCACTGACCTTCGACCCTCAAATCATCCTGTGCCTCATTAATTATGCATATCTATAATTATAGGCTCGCAAACTTAGATAGAGGTCTGGAGTTTTCTACTAAAATGTCAAGTGACAAGGATGACCCTTGACCTCGATTTAACGATTATTCCAATAAATCAGTAACTATAAGTTCTACACAATTGATATTTATGGACTTGAAACAACCAATGGCGCCACATCCTGTACCTTATTAATTATGCACATATCCAATTCACAGCTAGCCAATATTTCTTGAGGTCTGATTTTTTCAGGACAGTCATCATGGAAGGAAAGTTTCCTGCAAAAATATCACGTGATCAGGATAACCTTTGACCTCAATTTAACAATTTTGTCGATAAATAACTACAATTGCAACAGCCTTCATATGTGATGTGATGATGCGTCACATTATGAATTGTTAATTATTTGTCAAATAAAATATTATTAATGTTGACTATGACACGTACAGGGATGGTCAATGTTTGTTGAGCATAAAAATTTGGGAGGGTCACTCTTTTGTTGCAAACACTTTGAAGGGTCACTTTTTACGCCCAGCATCATTTTGAAAAAACGTTCACCTCGCCCCTCCCTATAATTTTCCCCAGTACCTTACCGGACAGCATATGTTGAATTCGTGAACACGTATCGCAGGTCATCAGTTCATGCATATACATGGGGCCTCATGGTGATTTAACAGTGTAGATGAGTCGATAAAGTGAATTAGAGTGAAAATACATCTATTTTTAGCTAAAAATGCAAATTTTGAATCGTGAAATTTGGCAAGTGCGGCATAACTTGCGGCACATGGCACGCGGCCCGTGGGGCTTGAATTTGGCTTACCCGCGGAAGTGGAAGGTAATTCACCTTATTCATAGCCAACGCGGGTTTTACAGTGGTCTGCGTTGACCTATTGGCAGTACACGAACTAGGCATTTTGTCTTAATCGAGGACAACATTAATTGCCGAGAACAACATATTGAACGTCTTGCCTAGGATAACATGTTGAATGCCTAGCCAATATACTGAAATATAACAACAACAAGTAGTATAATCATCATCATCATCATCATCATCATCATTATCAAAATGATGTACGATCACCTTAGGACAACATGCTTAATGCCTTGCACAGCATTGTAAGTGCCTTGAACAAAATGTTAAACACCGAGAAAGCAGTTAAAATGAACAAAGCATCATGCTGAATGCCCATGCCAACATTGTAAATTCCTAAATTCCTTAAACTACATGTCAAATGTTTATGACAACATGGTAATAATGTTGACAACATGATGTAGGATCACCTAAGTCAGTCATAGGACTCCATTCTAGAAAGCATTAATCGGTACCAATCGTCCTGCATTCTCGCTAGACGGCCATTTTTAGCTCACATGTTCACACATGTGAGCTAATGTCGCAGCAATGTCTGTCCGCCTGCCTGTGGGCCCCATATTTAAAAACGGCTCATCAGTACATAGATTTTGTTTGAAAATGGCAAGAACTGGTTAGTTTTTGGTCGATGTGGCTTGCATATTTCGTGCTGATTTGCATAATTAATGATTTAGAAAAATCGGACATACATTTGGAACAGCTGCAAAGAATTGGATGAGATTTGCTACAAATGTTGATCACACAGGGAATTATCCACATGAAAAACATAAAGAGGCAACATAAAAGTTCATTGCTAATTTGCATATTTAAAGAACTTTCCTAATTAGGGATATATATCTGAAATCAAAGTTGACCAAACTTGGTATGTATAATGAAGATACTATGATTTAGCATTACTGAAAGTCATTAAGTATTTTTTTACTTCAGCTAACTTCTAATTTGCATAAAAAATAAACTCTTCTTATTAGGGTTATATCTCTTGATTTCCTTGACCAAAGTTAACGAAACTTGCTATGTACATGGAAGATACTTTGAAAGTCATTGAGCATTTTTACTGGAGCCAATTTCCAATTTGCCTATTTAATGAACTTTCCTTATTAGTGTTGTATATCTTGACTTGACGAAATTTGCTATGTACATTGAGGATACTTTGGTACAACATTATTGAAATTACTTAGTGCATTTTACTAAAGCAAATTCCTAATTTGCATATTTAATGAACTTTCCTAATTAGGGTTATATTTTTGATTGACTTGACCAAACTTGATGGATTTTGCTAAGTACATTCAGGATACTTTGGTACAACATTATTGAAATTACTTATGCATTTTACTTGAGCCAATTCCTTATTTGCATATTTCATGAACTTTCCTACTTAAGGTTATATATCTTGATTGACGTGACGAACTTTGCCACGTAAACGGAAGATACTGTGAAGCAACATTATTGAAAGTGTTTCTAAAAGGGATTAAGTCGGCCATTTTCATGAATTTTGATTAATACGAGACACTATTCATATTGTTCGACATGTTGAAAGATACTGAACGAATTGGTGATCATGCGTATTATTCCGTCACGATTTTAGACACGATATATGAAACCATCGCATAAAAGAATATATGGTCTTGACCATCTACATCTGTATTCTTTTTTGCGATAGATTTATTGATCGTGTGTAAAACCGGGATGGAATATATGCTTCGTCACCCATTCATTCAGCATCTTGCAACATGTCAAACAATATAAATAGTGTCTCGTATCAAACAAAATTCATGAAACATGGCCGACTTTGTCCCTTTCGGTATTTTTTCAAAAATTTGCATATATAAAGAACTTTCCTAATTAGGGATATATACCTGGATTAACTTGATCGAAGTAGGCGAAACTATATATATTAAAGATACTATCATATACTATTGTAGATACTATCATATAATATTACCAAAAGTCAGTTTTGATTTTGTAAAACATCTTATTACTAGATTCGCATCTTTAACGTTTTTTGTTTTTTTCTAATTAGGGCTATATCTTGATTGACTTCATCAAAATCGCTGAAACCTGTATGTACTTTGAAGAAATATGATAAAATATTAATGAAAATTGTTTGGCATTTTTACATCAGCAAGTTACTAATTTGCATATTTAGGCCTAATGGCTTTTCCAATTAGGGACATAAGACTGGAAGGACTAAAAAAGTTAATGAAACTTGTTATGTGTATTTATGAGACAATAAGTGAAAAATATTCTGCATTTTCAAGTCGGCTAATTTGTATTTGTATATCTAATGAGCTTTCACCGTTTGGCATATATAGCTTGCAGGATATGACCAAAGGCTATTACACTTCCTATATAAGTGGTGATACAAAAAAAGCAGTCAAAGATATACTATTTTCTATTTCAGCTAATTACATAATCATATATACTTAATGACCTTTAGAATTAATTGTGGTGAATATTATTCATTATGTTGATCATAACACTTTCAATGAAGATGTAAACATTGACAAAAGTTTAAATTCACAGACAACTACAATTTATACTGAAACACGTGTGAGCATTTTCAGTTCAGATCTGGTTCTGCATAGAATTTGGTCTGAATTCTTCTCAACTCCCTTCTGTCTACCAAAAACGAATTATATGGTCACAGTAACTGCTTGTATTGTTATGAAGTATTAAACGTTAATTGCTGTGACTAATATCCCATCGCATCTTTGTTTAACATCTACAGCATCCACGCATGCACTGACAACAGACGAATCTGTGCGCAGCAGTACAAATGGTAAGCGACATTGCTATAGCAGAAGATTTAAAGTCAAATAATTCAAGCCAATTCCATTTTGGGTAGTTATTATGTCGATAATTGTTTCCTTTCTACCGCGAAAGTGATATTCTCTAATAATTTTCTCGAAGGAAAATAAGAGTGACATAATAACAGTATCACCATGAATCGTAGAAAAATATACGGGAATAATGTACTTATGTTATCGATCGTTTGAAATCGTTGTTTCTGTGAGATAGGAACATCACCCACGTTGCGTGTACGGTGCAAATGTTGGACATAGACAGTAGAAGAGTCTTCCCCCGTGCTTTGGTACGACCATGCTATGATCTCACACACAAATTGTAAAATACACAATAATAAATAATTCTTACATATACGCTGTTCTGACAAACTTACTTTTTCAGAATCAACAAGTACAAACCCAACGACAGCACAGCGTAAGTAAAGTATATCATTTGCAAATTTAGAAACATAATTGGCTTAAAACATTTGTCTTTTACTTTTGACTTCGTTTATCCACGGCGCTACAGGCAAACCCGCAAAATTCTAACCAACTGCATTTAGTTCCATGACTCTTGGTAGAGGGTACATAATCTGTTCACTTTGCATTTTCCCCTGTGTATCTTCCCGATAGAGTACAATGCTCAATGCAGTTTCGTATTAAAGTATATCGATGTTCACAGAATATCAATTGCTCAAGTTTCATGTCCTTGCTATCTTAAGATCGTCAATGAATACAACTTTATACCCATGTTTGGTTGTACAATGTTAGACAGTAGGTCGGTCGGAAGTTAGACATTTAAAATCTGTCACCGTGTCTGCATTGATTTTCAAGATATATTCAGAATACTTGTACAAGACCTCTGATTTGTCGGCATGGATATTGAGAAAACAAAGATGACCTCTTTTGGATAAGCCAGAGTAGATAGCTTCTCTGGATTATTCTGGACTCCACAAAAATGCCATTATTGCTGTAGAGCGAGGCCAAAGGTTGTCTAAATTAATGTACCTCTCCAATATCCTAAATACTAATTGAATCCCTGCCAAAATTACGCTATGCCATTTATAATTACTACATGCCTTTCGTAATAACGACATGGAATGATAAGATGCAAAATGCGATCATTTAGAAATGATGACTTGACATTCATAATTACGATATGACATGATGAGGTGCAAAATGCGATTATTTGGACATGCCATCATGCGATGCGGAATGCGGACATGCCATTATGCGATGCAAATGCGGACATGCCATTATGCGATGCGGAATGCGGACATGCTATTATACGATGCAAAATGCGAACTTGCCATTATGCGATGCAAAATGCGGACATGACATTGTGCCATGCAGAATGAGCAGTATGCAGTATATGTTGTTCTGAGAGTCTGCCGAGGCAGTACAGAGACCGCGCGCGCATCAAGTTACCTTGCAATGCTGCTTCTGCAACTATACTGACCATATTTCTGAGGGTCTGTGCTACAACTGCTTGAGTTTGGCATAAATACTGTTCATCATTAAGAATGCGAGTGTTTTGGGGGGTACTTGTGTAAGTATACAATAATGACAGAAATATTAATTTTTTATCAAGAATATTCATACTCGTAAATTTCTTAATTATAGGGTGTGTAGTACAACTGCGCGAATTTGGCATGAAAACCGATTCAGGATTTGAATGCTTTAGGGCACTTTTGTAAGTAATACAATAATGACAAATATTTAATTTTATGAACAGGATTCATAATCATAAATGTATCAATTTTTTTACACTTGCTATTACTGATAATGCCTTGTGCCCCTGTTCACATGGTGGCCGAACGGTATTCCGTTTGAGCGTCTGAGAAGGTTATTCGGCGAATCTGGCCTTCCTTTACATTTCTATGCCAGTATACAGAGTATACCCAATTGGCATCTACCTGATGTCTTGCTATTTAGCCAAATTACTGTTGTTTATATATCGGGTTTTTGTGTGCCGAGAGCTGGTTTCTCACTACAAGCGACGCCATGTTTGAAGGGAGATGTCACACTTTTGCATATTCACGTTCCTTTGTATTAGGGAGCCTTCTGTAATTTCAGGAGGTGGGTGGGCTGGGGGAATTTGGGGGAGGGTCACTTTTTAGAAAACTGTCTAAGAGGGTTACTTTTTATAAACCTATCTCGGGGGGGGGGGTCACTTAAAGAGAAGCTTATTTTACTGCCACACCTTTGATTTTCCACGTGATATTTCCTGAATAGGAAATTACTGACGAAATACATACACATTATCGACAAGCTCCACAAACAAAGGACATGCAGTGGTATCCTACATTTAACACCTTGAACAGTTAAAACTGATGAAAGACAAGAGAGAAAAACATTTGGACATCGATGTCTATGAATACACAAATATTGTTAGTTTTGTGTTTTATGTTACGAAAAAAAATTGTTCATCGTTCTCCCTCAGACTATGTATAGTAAATCAACATTTCGGTGAAATTCCAAAGTCCAATTTTTTGTACACACATGCATGTTTTTACTTCCCAATTCAAGCAAAATACATTTACATATATTATCAAACATATACAATGTATATATAAATGTACAGTTATAGCTTGTTGTGTGGGGGAAATTGTTAATAGTTTGTCTGATAGGCTCCCTGTAATTTCTATCTGTAACATATATAACCAATTGTTATGTAAATTAGCTGATATTGCTTCAGTTATTCCTGGGAGAGAATAGTGATTGGGGGGAGGGTCAAGTTTTAGAATGTCGGACAAGGAGGGTCACATTTTAGACAAGAGGATAGAGGGAGGGAGGGTCACATTTTACAGTACAGGTGCGCGAGAAATTCCCAAAGGCCCAACCCTTGTAATTACTGAAGGCTCCCCTTAGAGAGGTTACGCGTATTTACGCGTTCGTCTGACGGGACGCAGTGATGTACATGTGTCTGTGCTAACGTGTGATTTTTGGTTTAGCTCTGCGTCCCCGATGATTTTGCAGCTATTTTCTCAGAAACACGTATAATTCGTGTAATTTTCAAGAAAAAAATTCTCCGCATGAGGACCATTCTTCTACCCTCGGATTGAATCGCCTGATTTTCTTTGACACTGTAGTTACAGTATGTAACTCTTTCAGAAGGCGTCAGATAAAAAGTGGATATGAGACTTCAAAATTCCGTTCATGACAGGAAATCATAGCAAGTACTTCTCAACAGCTATGATTATCAGGTACATTAAGAACGTTTCCCGTACGTCATAAAATGATTTGATGAAAACAAACATCTGTCACGTGGTCAATGCTTTGAAATAGCCATCCATATGTAAGGACAACAGAGAATTTTGATGGATCATTCGCCGCAATTCGCATCAACAGTTGATATATTAAAAGGTAATTCACTACTGTTTGGAAGCAGTAGAATTAATAGGGGGTCGATATTGTTTGGGATTTATTCATAGATTGATTCACCTTCTAAGTTATTGATTGATTGGTTGCCTTTTGGCAGCTTATAGTATGTATCGTTCCTGTTCGAGTTTTGTGAAATACTTGTACTAACAAGCTACGACCCATGAGCGTAAGCAGAATCACCAATCTGAGCATGAACAGCAGTTAAAGGTATCTATACTTAATTTCGAGAAATGAAAAATAAATGATAACACAAAAATAAATGATACACAACAGAGATAATGTGCGGTATGCGGTGGTCGTCAACCCCACGAGCGTACTATGTACCCTCCAAAAACTCACCATGTTTATTGCATTATTCCCCTTCTTACAACGTATACACAAAAAATACTGGTGTCGACATCGTGGTGTTGAAGACAAAATACATTGACACCAATGTATACGTATTCAACACCTATCATACAAACGAGGCAACGCGGCGCGTATTAAACAGTCCCGCTATCCACAGAGAGGGACTGTGCCTCATGTAACGGAATCGGGTTTTATCGGTTTAGCTTGAAGTTTGGAAAGCTAAGTTAAACAATTAAAAAATAGTAATTTGGCTAAATAGCAAGACATCGGGTAGATGCCAAATGGTAACCCGCGACCGGCAAGGCCATAGGCATAGGCCATAGGCATAATTGTTGACTGGGTATAGTTTGTATCAAAAGTGTTTGCTGTGAGTTTATGCTACGTTCAGACGTTCTGATATGTACGTAGCCTACATATCAGAACGTACGGTTGGACCTGTAGCTTTGCAGTGGTTGTCTAGCTCTGCGTGGCAGGGCTGCGTGTTACCGGCGTTGTGGTGGGAGGCCGTATAAACGCCGGTAACACACAGCCCTGCCACGCAGAGCTACGGTTTTGCTCTCCGACCCAAATACCCGGGCAAAACCTCGAGCTACACAGCCAAGCCTCGGGCTACTCTCATTTGAGGCCATGTTTGCAAATACGCCGGGGTAGTGTAGATATAAGGTGACTCCATAGTTTGCTGGAAAGGGTAGCCTAATTCAAAGCTTCGACTCCTCATGTCGGCATTCTGCATGGCATAATGGCATTCCGCATTTTGCATCGCATAATGGCATGTCCGTATGTGGTATCGCGCGTCTTCAGTACGCATGACCGAGTGTAATTTCGCATTGAATATTCTTATGGTCAAATTCTCGCATTCTTCATGTAAGAATGTCAAGTCTTCAGGTCCAAATAATCGCATTGTGCACCTCATCATGTCATGTCGTAATTACGAATGCCAAGTCTTCATGTCCAAATAATCACATTTTGCATCTCATCATGTAATGTCGTAATTGCGAAAGGCATCTCGTAATTATGGCATAGCTCAATTTTGGCAGGGATTCAACGCCATAGATGTACACTTATGGCCGTAGTGATTGCGTTTTCATGTTAACTTATTGTTTTCCCCTTCAGACTGTGAAATTGAATGATGATGATTACCTCGAATCTCTGTGATACAGATTAACGTACATGAGTCCGATACAAGTTTTGTTTCAGATCACATAAACGTAATTCTTCAGCTACTTAAGATTCCCTTTCGCCGATCCTACTTTCCTCATTGAATCAATGTCATTGCGTATAGACTATTTCTTTTTTTTTATTTTTATTATTTTTTTTATTTTTATTTTTTATTTTTTTTAGACTATTTTGGTAATGTCGACATTCGTAAAATCAACCAGGGGCAATTTTGAAACGTGTCTTACTACAGTTTCTAGGAAGTCGAGATTTCTTCTCAGGCAACTGTGTTACAGGGATCTTTTCATCTTTTAGCCTAGAATATATTTTATACACATTTGACATTTTATCTTCTAACTTTCACATGATTTTGTGATCGTAACCAACTTTTGCGTATCGCTGTGTTTTTAATGCACAGACGAGGCATTATTTAGAAGAACAAGACATATTTGACCAATTTCATGTCTAGCCTTTATTCATGATGTATCTTAGTCATTACAAAGTTAAATTGTTAGATGACTTATTTTATGAATTTGAGCATCGACCAGTGATGCAGAATTGATATTTGATAGGATGAGATAGATACTGTCATTTCATTACCCGCACAGTATCATTAGAGTCATTTTCACGGGTGGGAGAAAAACAACAGTGTCATGATTTATCTTGATTTTGTAACGCTGTACGTCCCTATTAAAGAGGCACTCCCACTTGGTAACATTTTTAAAACACATTTTTTTAATGCCAACGGTCGATATTTGACGTGGCGACTCCGCGCGGTTCGCGAGAGATCGATAAAAACATGTCATTTCCCGAGCGTATTTTTCACATCCCGAAGTTTTACGATCGTTTATGGTTATGACCCGAAATCCCCCGAAAGTGTGTTGTTGTGCTGATTGACGATATTCTAAGGAGTCCAAAAACGTTCGAATGATGCAATTAATTTACCTCCTACTGCGATGACTTTATATACATCATTATCAATGCCTTTACCTCTGGTAATTCTTTTTTAAAACTTCTCCTTAGTTTTTGTCGTTTTCATTATTCTCAATCAGTTGTATTAAATTTTTTAACAATATCACATAGATATCAGTTTTTACGTGTAAAATATTAGTTGCCTCTGATGACAACATTTTGTCGTCTGCCACACAGTTACGCGTGGTTCGATACATAGCGGCGGCCGCGTGTGGTATGCGCGCATACCACGCGGCGGCCACTATGCATACTATGTATCAACCGCACCTATCTGTGCTAGTCATCTATGCGAATTCTGGTGGAATCAGCAAACTTTGTTTTTCGGGGTTTTTTGCCGAGTCAGTCGGACTCGGCTTTCTCCCATGGGACATGACCGCTCACCGACGAGAGTGGTACTGTGGCGTACAGCAGCGTCAGCATAGACTCGTACTCCATAGCTTAGTTGACAATGGCCCCAGTGCCGAACGTTCTATGTTCGGAAGCTGAATTCAGGTGGGCCACCGGAATTCAAACTTTAACTTTTTTGAGGACATGTTTTTATCGATATCTCGCGATTCGCGCGCAGTCGCCATGTCAAATATCGACCGTTGGCATTAAAAAAATGTGTTTTAAAAATGTTACCAAGTGGGAGTGCCTCTTTAATACACTCTGATGAACTAGTTTACAGTGTACAGGGCCAGAAATATTGAAAATTGAGATTAACGTATTTTATCATACACTACTTTTATTTCTTCTAGCTCAAGAAACTAAAAGAGTTTTGGTCGTTACTTGTACGGCGATAGGTTCCGTTTGTCTCATTGGATGTATGCTGGCGGCATGTCGGAGATGCAACAAACATGCGCAAGAACCCTTGTGTTGTTCTAATATGAACATAAGTTGTTGTCCACAAGGAGGATATACTCCCTACTAAAGGTTTCGACGCTAAGGATGTGTCGCATGGGACGTCTTATGGGTGTTCAAATACCAAAGCCAGGTTTTCAAAAATACATGGATGCTGTAAACCATTGACCGCGACCATTCTAACACCAATTTCAAAGTTTTTAAGGCGTTTCTTTATCCAGACACCATTATCTATTCTTGAAATACATCGAGGTGTTAGTGTTTGTCTGCTCCAATATGCCCATCTGAAACAGAACACACACACACACAAAACAAAAACTAAAATATTTGACTCGTACATCTGTGTGAGTGAACACTCATTGCAACAAGTGTACATGTTGATTTTTCTGAAAAGTTTTCATGCTTATCGGATTTGTCTTTAAATTGTTTTATTTCAGTAAAATAGTGAGGGTGAAAAGCTTGTGAAACACTAGTGTTCAATTTGTGAATTGTTGAGTTTTAACACGATTCCAAATAGGGAACATTAGCGTTACCCATTTCCACTATCTACACTTGGTGATTGAAGCGCGGTGTGGCAGCAGTGTAATGGATAATTCTAACCAAGGTAGAGGGTCTCCGAGTCGTCCCTAGCTACGTTATAATTATCCACGATGCACTACAATCTCCGTACGAAGATTGTTATTTCCACTAATGTAACAGGTGTTCATGGCTATGTACAGAATGTTCTGCAACAGCTGAGAATTTGCACATTAGATGCGAGACGCGCAGCAGACCACATCTTGTTGCTTGAAACTTTTCAGAATGCCTCCCAGATCGTTGGTTTGTATAGGCCTCTGATTGAGTGCTATGAGTATTTCATGACAGTGAGACTCTTCGTCTAACTATGGGTAGTTAAGCACATGATGATCAGGCACGATTTGTGGCCTGCCCTCGGACTGGTGATCCTGGCCGAAATATTGATGAAGCCAAAGCCACAGGCGAGGGTATCATCAATAATTCGGTCAGGGGCTCAGCACGCCTTGTTTGTGTTCAAAAAGATCTTACAGTGTGCTGACACGTAAAGAATGCAAATGTTTTCTACTTCATGTAATTTTGAACATATGTAATACGTTTAAATATTTATGTACTAAATCTTAATACATGCATTATAGTTTTCTTACCGAACAATTGACTACATTCAAAAAGTGTTACACTAAATGTGCACTGACATATAATTGTAGACCTTGGCATGATACGCATAACAAAAGATTGAGGGACACAAACTGAACAAGCTTTATCCAGGCTTATAGCGTTCATTCAACTGACAGAAAGGTTGAATGGAAGCATGGTCTTCGAATTCAGCCGTAAATGTTGATGATTCTCAGATTCATGTTGTTTGTAATAGCCCAAGGGATGTCAAGCTGAATTATATATTGGTAATGTTCGTCAGCGGATGACATCAAACATGCTGTACCTGAATAATGAAAAGACTCGGGGAGCTCACTTTTCATTGCGTTTCAAATGTGACTTAACTTGACACTTTATTGGTTGCCAATGATGAAGAAAATCAAGTTCAAAATTGTTCTATTATTTTCAAACTTCTTCGTAGTGAATGCCCATGGCATATGCAGTCATTAGTATAGATATTTATATTCCTGGGTTTTCTCCTTGTCTGTGTATGGAATGAGCTTTTATTTGATGCTCACTCTCTTGGCTGGTCATGTGAGTCTTTAAACTTGGTCTTACAACCCATATTTTTAGGCAGTGTTACAGTAATTATCGGTGTAGGTAATTTTATCTGTAATTTTTTTCTGTAATGTTAAGAGCACAGAGACGCAGTGTAGTGCGCGTTTTAAGAAAATTATAATTCTTAAAGAAACAAATAAAGCTAATTTCATGAATGTATTAGCCTGGGGTTGCTTGCAAGAATTTGCCCCTTATGTATGTGCGATGGATTAAGAGTTCGAAAAACGTGTGTCATTTTTTCCCATTTTACTTTGGTAAAATCTAATACAGATGATTTTTTGCATATAAAATTATATCACATTTTAAAGTTACGGCTGTCTTCTACAACATTTAAATGTAGTTGCTGTTTTGTATATTAATTGCTATGTATTCTCTGATGAGAAAACACATTAAAAACATTGAGAAAACACATCAAGCATTTTCAACCTTTCCTTGATCAACCTGGAACTACAATGTTGAAAAGTTTAATGAAATATCGATGTCAATTAATTGATACCGATCTAAACCAAATGTACATAATTTAATATTCCAATGCTTTCAAGACATTAAAATTGCATTCCGAAAATTTCATGTTTCATGTTTCGAAATTTCAGTGGATAATAATGCAGATTCCGTTGCTACTCACTTAAAGTCACTATATCGAGCAACGACACTTACATAGCGGTGCTCAAATATCGGAATTTCAAAAATCACTTGCGTAACCTTTTATTGCAAGAAATGGAGTAAAGAGTGAAAACTATCCAGTGATTAAATCCACATTCATTAAGGGAGCCGCCATTATATACGGCCTGGGCGTTGGAGGAATTCCCTCAAGTGGAAACTCCGAAATTCCCAGCCCCCCCCCTTCCAACCATAATGAATTTGAGTACCCCCTCTCTAACACAGGAATTTTGACTGAATCCCCACCCCGAAACTTAGAAAAGTAAAATATCACATGTATTTTTTTAATTTAAGACAATACGGCAATAGTAAAGATCTTTCAAATCCTGGTTTACTTTGGTAGATTATTATCAGTTATCTCATGACTATTGAAAAGGTGAAAACAATAAAAAATAAAATTCAAAATCACAACAAAATATAGACATAAAAGCTTATACCATAACCAGTATCCAACCACATAGCATTGTTTAATTTTGATAGGTATTATGAGAGGGTTTGCACTAGGATATCTGACATGGGAGAGCTTAAAAGTACAGGGGGAGTGCAAGAGGGGGTACTGTATCTCCTCACTTAGGTGAAAAATGTTAAGAAATTGATGTGTGCAATGATGCAGTCTGGTGCAAGTTTGGAGGTGTATTCAATTCCTCTTTTACCGAATAAAACTGTTAGAAAGTGACATAGGACACCCTATAGGGGAAGATCACTAGAGGTAGACACACTTGAGGGAGCTGTTCTTATCTCGCATAGAAAAGTTTTATAAATTTATGTGTGTAAAAGTGCAATCTGAGAGGTTTTTCAGTTTATTTTGCATAAGGTAAAACTATTTGAAATTGACAAAGAACACTGATATTTTTATTTCATTTTTGCATGACCAGTGTTTGAGTCACAATATTTTACAATCAAACAAGGACAATACATTTCGTACTTGGTAAAAAAACAGTTCTCAGTTTGCATGAGACTGCAGATCAAAGAATATGCAGGAATGGCAAGTCTGCAATTAT